>NC_067237.1:15204257-15286757 GCF_019924925.1 Ctenopharyngodon idella | reverse complement strand
TTTTTTTTCATTCAATGTTGTCTTGTTTTCCTGTACAAATATGTAAAAATTTTAACTTTATGCAAAATGCCACAATATATTAAGTTCTGTTCTTGAAATTAAGAGGTCAGAAAATTCAACTTAATTCAAAGGGAAAACAAGATTATTTATATATATATATATATATATATATATATAACTCAATTACTGTAAATAAATTTCTCAGAAAACAAGATTATATCTTGTCATTGTACAAAGACCAATGATATTGATGACTCATCTTGGTCTCATCAGCATATGCAAATTTTTGTCCAATCAGATGCTGTCTTGAATGAGAATGTCCCGCCCCCTGATGCCACCTGCTTCTAACTAGCAATATTGTTCATAATTCATTGTGATTATAGTACTTTGCTATTTAAATGAACATTTGATATGCCTGTCCTGACTTTCTGTTTCAAAAGGTAATATTATAATTATTAGGAAGTATTATTAAAGTAAATGCGGTCAGTTTTGACCTCAAGGTGACTTTAATGTAAAATGACGTAATGTTGACTTTAAAGCTGGTTCAGTCCTCAGGTTACTCCATACAAATTATCCCGGTAATATGTTCATGGCAGCGTTTTATGGCAAAATTGTATGAAAGTCGTGGAAAAAAATTCCATCGGCTCTGGTTGTGTGAAGGCAAAAATTCATTTCCAACTCCATTCTGATCGAGGATCGGTATGTAAAATGATGAAAAATCACATCACATGACCCAAATAATAAACAGCATGTCGAGACCAGAAAAAGAGTTCAGAACAAGGTGTGAAATAAAGGGACAAGCTCAAATCTGAGTGATGTAAACACATCATAAACTAAACTGTCTTTTCTGTCTCTATCCAGCTGCTCCTGAAATCTTGGGACACAAACGAAGTGAGAACAAAAAAGAAGGAGAAAATGCGACGCTGCACTGCAAGTCTGTTGGATTCCCGCATCCTATGTGGACGTGGAGAAAGAAAGTGGGCCGAGGGTCTTACATCGTACGTATCCAATCTCATATTGACTGTTTTATAGACTGTGTGTCTATATATATATATATCTTATATATGTGAAGACACAACAGCCTCTCTGAATCTCTTCATGTAGGACATTGACAACAGCACTGGCCGATTCTTCATCACCAACAAAGATAATTTCACGCAACTGAGTATCGTCAGCCTGGACATCAGCACAGACCCGGGCGAGTACGTCTGCAACGCCTCAAACATCATCGGGTCCAAAGAGTCCATGACCATCCTGCGGGTGCGGAGCCATCTCGCCCCGCTCTGGCCTTTTCTGGGCGTCCTGGCCGAGATCATCATCCTCGTGGTCATTATCGTGGTTTACGAGAAGCGCAAGAGGCCGGACGAGGTTCCTGATGGTAAGAGGCACTCGGCTTTGAGTACTTTTGCTAAAAGTCTTTTGTTGTTTGTTATCAATATAATATCATTCTGAAGTGCTTAATGTGGTTGTTCTTTGATCAGAAAATGAAGTAAATTATTCTAGTAATGTTGTACTAGGGCTGCACAGTTATGACCGCTTATAATTGCTGATTTTCCTTGATTTTACTGACATAAAAACACTTATTTTGTGTGAGTCGGCTGCATGCCATATTCCTAATGAAGCTCCACATCCAACGTAGACTGCTTAAATGCAGTAAAAATAGTATTTTCACAAGTTTTTCACAAAGATTTTTCCATTGCCATTTGGATTATTGTAGAAAATAAGCTCTGTGACCAACAAAAGTTGATGATTCCTACATGTTTTGTTCCTCAAGATAATCTTCGCCAATGAACACAACTTTTTTTGAAGCCTAAATACAATCTCCTGAAGTAAAAAGCTAAAGTTAGGCTGTAAACAAACTACACCATAGTCACGTCATCACCACTAAACTTCCGTAACTCTTTCGATCTTAATTTGAAATCTATAAGGTGGCAAGTTTGAGTTAGAATAGTTTGTAAGAGCACGAGTATAAACACAACGAGGCTGTAAAAGTGACTTTTTCTGTTCGGCGTGATGACGTTTGATGTCCTCGACAACCTCTGTACTCATATTTAGACACTTGATAGTTGTCGCCTTTTTCAAGACACGAAAAGGCTTAAAAAATCACAAATGTAGGGATTTTTTGATGTATTGTAAGTTGTAGAATAAATCGTGAAAATATCTTGAGCTTGTGTTTAACACAGACCAATTTCAGGACGATGGAACCAGAAGTGCACTTCCAAGTTCATTTCTGAGTTTTAGGACTTATTTCTGCAGCTCTCTTAAATTTCCAGTCTATAAAGTACTTCTCAAAAGTACTGAAAGAATCAATAATGAAATCTGAATCAGAACCAAAACTATTAAATTCCTGATGTTGCCTTTTATTTATTTTCATAGCATTTATTTTCATGTGCAAATCACTATTGAACGTAAAACATATTAAAACACTCCTGTGATCTTTCTGCACAGGCTCATTTAAGTATCTCTGATTGGCTATTGCATTCAAGTGCTCAACAGAGCCATCTGTGATTGGTTAAAGTGCTGAAAGTGCTGCTTAAAATAGAAAATGTGGATGCATCTGAAGTAGACATAAATAGTAAACACTTTCACAATGACTTAATTGCAGCGGCAGTAACTGCAATCTTATATATTTGTTTATTTGTGCAACTCTGCCATGTACCGCACAAACATATAAAACTTTAGTGATTTAGTGAATAATCCATGCAGGCTGTTTTGAACACTGAAGCCGCCATCAATAATATATTCTGAAGCAGGCTGTTAGTGGGTCATTTGTGGCCCGGGCTCTTAGAGTAGTTGCACAAGTGAATATTCATGAGAGCTGAGTCAGAGGAGACCCACTGGGAAATACTGACCTCTATGCTTGACCACGTTTTAATCTGAGACCCGATCCTCCACTAGAAAGACAAATCAGTACACTGGCGCTGCCTCACATTTGTACACTCTTAAAGTTAATGAATAATTGATTCAGTCAACAGCTGCACATGATTCTCTTGTCTCAATAAGAGAAATAGAAATGTTAATATTGTAGAGTTACCACAAGATATTTGGATGCAAGAACATTTCAAGCCTGCAGTTCTTTTTTTTAATTTCATTCTGTCTGGGGCTGCGCATTATTGGGAAAACCTGAAATTGCGATATTTAGATTTCCTGCGATATATATTGCACACAGGAAGATTTACCAGATATATTTGGAAAGAATGAATCATTCTAGAATGATTTGGGTGGTTTGGTTGGGGAGTTCATCTGCATAGGAAATTAAAAAACAAAAAAATACTTAATGTATTTGTAAACATTTTAAGGACCACTTAATACTAATGCAGTTCATTTCCAACAAAGAATGATTTAAAGCACTTAATTAATGACATTTTCCGATTTTCCGTGACCTAATCTAAAGTGAGAACTATTTACAGTGAAGTTGTAAACAAAGCATAAAAAACATCATCTAACTCTTTACATATGAGCTAATTAATAATAATTTTAAATATAGCTGCAAGCAGCCATTAAGGGGCCAAGCACAGAAGCAAGCAAGAAGTAAAATAAAGCATTTTATTTCATATACTTTATTATAGTTAGTGGCAATTTAATATTTTGTTCAGTTGTAGCGCCACCAACAGGTGTAATCCCACCACTTTTTATGTATCCTCAGAGTGTAGCCATAAATAAGTGTGTCAAATTTGGTGAAAATATCTCATTTCATTTAGGAGTTATAGGTATATGTACAAGTACATAAAAAATGACCCATGCACGACTTTGATTGCGTTTTTTTGCCACTTACTATTAAAATTTTGGCATTAGGGCAGTAACATATAGCCAACGACCTATTTTTCAGAAATTCCTACGGTGGTTTCGTCTCAATCGGACAAACGGTTTCGAAGATATTCCCGAACGTTGTTTTAATGCTTAATCGCAACATTGCACAAACAATAAGGCGAAACCTAGTATATTAGATATCGTTGGACTCGGCAGGGATTCAGGACACTCACTCACATGAAAGTAAGTCAACCACATCAAAAGTTATGAGCATATGAATATTTGATTTGACCACAAGGTGGCGCTGTCTCAGAACTTTTCAGGCTCCTTCAGAGCATCGTGCTGATGACCCACACTAAGTTTCGTAATGATACACTAATGCGTTCAAAAAATATAAAATGCAAAATGGCCAATATGGTAAAATTGAATATCATATAACTCGGCATGCTGCCCTGAACCAGTAGGTGGCGCTGTGCCGAAACGCAGCACGTAGCCTCAGGTCATGCCTGTGATGACATGTATCAAGTTTGGTCAGAATACGCTAAAGCGTTGCTGAGATATAGCCTCGCATCCAATTTGGCATGCTCTTCTTCGAATTTGTTTGCGCATTATTCGAGAATGGTTGGATTTATCAAAAAGCTTTTGATAACTTTTTGCTAGCATAATCTGAAGATGATCTGATTTGATTTTCATGAAAATTGGAGCAACCGTCTAGGAGGAGTTCGAAAAAGTAGGTTTTTGGCAGGAAAAGTTTCATGACGGAAAATGGCGTCATAGGGTGCAATCGAATCGTATTGAGCCAAGGAATCAGAAAAGATCATTTTTTTCTAACCTTTATGGTTCAAAAGTTATTAGCGTAAACATGAGTGAAATTTTGGACAAGTGGTGGCGCTAGAGAGTTTGATCTAGAGACACCAAATTTGCTGTACTTAATGTTGGGACTGTCCTCTATCAGTGCGCCAAATTTCATAACTTTCCCGCAAGTGGTTCTATGTGCTACCATAGACTCCCAAAGCAGAAGAAGAAGAAGAATAGGAACGCCAACGGATACAATAGGTGCCATCAGTGCTTGGCCCCAAATTACAGTGGCAATGAATGAAGAACTCACTATTTGTATATATTTGTACTATATTGTAATATATTAACAATGTAGAGACTACAATATATAAACTATGAATTAACTATAAACTAATAGTTTGCAAATGATTTGTAAGTACTTTGTAATTACTGTATACTTATTATAAAGTGTGTATTTCGCTGTAAAATTACAATACTAATATTTGCAGTGCGTCTTAATTTCTTCATTTTCAAACGGTATACCATCAAGCTTTTATTTTGCGTGTTGCCGGCCAATAAATAAATGCATTTCTGGATTCAGAGTGAAGGCACCGTATGTTCATTTACACACGTGAATGAACATACATCATAATGAACGGAGCTGAAACACTGTAATCATGAACTACACGTGTGTAAATGACACGCTTCACATTCAAACCAGTAGCAAATATATTTACTTTAAATTAAATCGCAGTCTGCTCGATTTGACAATCACACATATTGATTTTATTTCGATATATATCGCGCATCCCTAATTCTGTCATGCTTTGGCCGCAGGGGAAGAGCAGGAGAGGACGAGGAATCATGCCGGTAAGCGGCGAGTCAGTCAGTCTAAACAGGCTTCGTTCTGAACATGTTTTGGCTGCGAGTGTGACAGTCTCTAAAGGGATGCAGTCAGGCATAGCTTCATGCTAATTTGACCTTTGCAGAACCACAGAAGGGTATCTCAGAGCCAGGGGTGGTCAGCCGCTACCCTTTAAAATGTGCTGCGAGATGCACCGCGTTCTAGTGACTGACAACACATGACTTATAATCTCTCAGTAAAACTATTGTACTCAGCTTAACTCGAGCTAGAACTCAAGATACGTCTGTATTATTTTGTGTCATTGCAGTTTTAATCAGATCCAACATCCACCCTCTAAATGTTTGTTTACATGTGTAGCAGTAAATTGCACAGGATGCACAGGGATTTCCGATGTACAAACTCTGCTGCAATAGCAATAGAAAAGAAGGAACGTACTTGTATAAACATTCCTGGTCTTAATGGAGCGATTCATCCGCACATGTTTTCATGATCTTTCATCAAAATATGTGTTAACCAAGAGTCAAATAGCTATTTAGTCATTGTTTAGGCAGGTAACATTGTTCATGTATGAAATGTTATAGCGAATAATGATAGATTTTGAAGTCTATTCTATTGGGATACTGCGACGGTTTCTGTGGGGAAATTTTCTTTTCTGGTTGAACTGGGCTGTGAATGTTGTTTCATGTTGGCATGTAGTTGTGAGCTGATGAACACTATTTGTCAGATGAGCTCTGAATGCTAAAGCAGCGCTGGTGCTGTTCGTAGGCCAACAAACAGGACTGAAACAAAGGAGTTTTGCGTGTTCATATTAAAATATGCTCCCAGGGCAGTAATTTAATACCCCTGATGCTCAAACTGAATGAAAGTGTTTAATTTGTGAGTCACTGCCTGAAAGTCACAACAGAATCTATTTTTTTCTTCTTACTATAATGGCTTCAAGTAAATAATGGGTGCAACTTTGTTTTTTCCTTCTCCATGTGGCATCATATTCTTTATTGTTGGTAAGTTTGAGAACTTGCATGTCTTCAGAAATTTCTGCTTCTCTTTGTTTTCTCCTCATTCGGGCTGTGATGTCAATGCGTGCTTATTTAATTATCAATTGAAATTACTGTTTGTATCATCAACAATATTCATTGTGACTGGATTCTCTACTGTTAATGGGCTTTCATTGCAATATTCAAAATATTTATTTTTAGTCTTTTATTCATTTTATTAATCAGATCGTGCAGCTCAGTTTGTTTTAGCCTCTGGAATATAGCAATATAGTCAACAACTTGATGGATGAATCTCATCAAAACGTTCATATTTCACCTTCAATTAAGATTTTTGTTTTTGCATTATGACATTATTTTCACTCCCTTATTGTATTACAGTAAAAACTGTTACAGCAATACAGCATTTGTTTTATTTTAAAGACCCCTGTGGTGAAAATCAAGTGTTTAAGGCTGCTGTCCGTAAGATTTGCCTCTTATGGGGCGTTCACACCAGACGCGACTTGCGCGAATAAATCACGCTTATCCGCGCGTAGTTGGACGCTTGAACATTTTGAGTTTACTCGCTTCATTCGCGCGTGAAATTCCATTCACAACAGACGCGAATTCGCGTCATGAGAGGGGCTTCTGCCAGGCGGCTCATCTCATTTCTGCACACTTCCTCTGAATAAACACATCAACTCGTCAGCGGGAAAGTAGTTGTAAAATACGGTGAATAAGCTCAATTTGCCGGCTTTAGCTAGCTTGTAGTCTCAATATGTATATATATAGCTCAAATTGAGTAAAGAGCGTTTTTTACAACTTACCAGATTGTCCGACCTCCTCACTCACTTTCTTCCAAGCAAGATCCTTTTTATTTCTGTTTCTATAAAAGTATGAAGATGTATCATACAGCGAAGATGATTTTGTCCTCCATTGTTGTTTCGGATTTCTGCCTCCGCTCGCTACGTCGTAATCACGTCACTACTAGAGCAAGCTCCTGATTGGTTAACGCGCCGTGAATTTTCGCCAAAGTTCAGATTTTTCAACTCGCGCGAATCATGCGTTACGCGTGTCAAACGCCCGAAACGCTCTATTCGCGCGAAACGCGTCATTCGCGCCGCCGGATGTCTATTCGTGTCTTTGCATTGACTTAACATGTAAATCACTCGCGCTTAATGCTTCATTCGCGTCTGGTGTGAACGCACCATTAGTCGCCATCTCTGTTTAAAACCTGCATTTGCAGTTATATGCGTTATTATTATCTTTACGTGCATTGTGCATCGGCACAGCTCCTCAGCGCGGATTAATCTAATGTTTGCTGTCAGTCACCATACCGGTGTGGATACTGTACTTCAGAATCACAGATTGTAGTCTTGAAGTATGATCAAAGTAGGAATTTTCATCATTGGAAAATGTAATCTGAACAAGTAACATGTTTGCCACTTTTGTTCTGACCAACTGAGGGAAAAAGCATTACACCGTGTCCTAACCAGACGCGATGCGATAAGATTCCAGCGACGAGCAATTTGACTGTCCACTAGATGCGACGCGAAAATGAGAAGCGATAAAATCAATCAAAAACCACAGCCAATCAGAAGAGAGTGTGGGCGGGCTCTCTCGGCAAGAGCACAGCGGACACAATGAAATGGGCAAGTACTTAGTAAAATTCATAAATATTACACAATTTAAACATTATTTAAAGTACATACAGAGTGACCAATCTTTGTCATAGAATACACTTGTTTGTTCGCATTGAGTTGACAGTTTGAACATTCTTGTGCCCATTTATTTATTTTCAAGATCTGAGGTGAATTAGCCAGTGTTGTTTTCATTACAGCTAAAAAGCTGGGAACACAGAATGATATTCAAACTCACGTTAGACGCTTTTAACATTAAATAAAGCACATAAACAGTACCTGATATTATCATTGCCATACTTTGTGTTGCTGTTCCAGCCGTGACGTCGCGGAGAAATAGAAACCGTTTCTTAAATAGAATATTCGCGTGTCGCCGTCGCGGCTGGTTAGGACAAAAACTCAGATTAACATGGAAAAGATACCTTTTATCGATTGTCGCGGCATCGCGTCTGGTTAGGACACGGTGTTAGGCCTACAATAAATCGCGCTGCTAATGGTGATTAAATCTAACGATCGCTCATATCGCATCAAAAGTTACGGACTGCAGCTTTAATGTTGTTTATATATCTATGTGGTGTTTTTAATATGCTTCAAGACAAACCATGAGCAAATTCATCAGTCAACACCATTGCTGAGTATTTTCCCTTTAAAACTGCAGTGTAGCAAAGACAGTCTCAAAAACCCCGCCCCTGTTTCCTACCATCACAAACATGTGACCAATCCCATCATGTGTGGGCGGGGCTTTTCTCCACTGACTTTTTATGATGTTCAAAGCGTTTGTAAGGATGCTGATTTTTAGAAGGCAGCTGTCTGACTCTGAGATGGCGAATGGTAACATGGTTTGTGTAACATTAGCAACACATTATTAGCTGTTTGATAACGTAGTCAAGCCAAAACGCTAATCATATCAATTACCGTTATGTGTCCGACATTGTACAGAGCGATTCATTAAAAGCATAAAACACATTAACTTGTAGACTGCCCTGTATAATTTGCTTTGGAATCAGTTTCTGGTTCAAACATATATGGCTGAATTAAACCATTATTTCCACTTGCCATTGTGTAGCGTTTACTAGTCGAGCGAGTGGTTCAGATAGTCCGAGCTGGTGTGTTTGAGTGGAGGTGGAGACTAATTTGCATATTCAAATTCCACGTATACTAAATGAAGCAAGGGTGTTAGAAAGATAGTGAGTCACATTAAAGCTATTTTAAGGCATGAAGAAATTATTTGCACATTTAAATAAGACATTTTGATTAACAAAAATGAGTTTTAAGGGATAAAATTGTTGACTGCAGGGGGACTTTAATTAATAAAAAGACACTACAACAAATACCACCATGATATAATTTAAATGTATATATGATATATGTTATTTAAATTACAAAACATTTTTATGAAAATGTCATAATGCAAATACTTTTTTTGTGCAAAATGCAATGCTTTTTTATTTTTATTTTGGTGTCAGAAATGACCTGTAAATATTGCTTGACAGGTTTCATGAGATTCACCCTGGCATCTTTACTATAAGTCATCACATGACCCGGTTACTTCAGGTCACATAATCAACATAGACAACACCTTCCTTATGAATAAAATGAGCATCATAGTAACATGTGGATGGAAATACAGAGAGTTCATTGCTTAGTTTTTAAACCATCATTTCTGGCATGTGTCTGGCTGTTTGTTTTGCACTGGATGACTCACTGAATGGCCTCTACAGACCCTATTACAGCAAAACCGCATGCGAAACATTGAGTAAGGAGAGAAAGTTTGCGTGCATGAACAGCGTGTTCTGTTTTGTGGTTTGGGGAGGATTTGTCCCCAGGAGAGGGAGTGATGGGAGGGTGCGCTAGATTAAGGTAGATTATATCTGCCCACAGTCTTATCAACAGAATCCGAGATGAGGACATAATGCTATGACGCACATCACAGCTGAAATCCTCGTGCCAGGATTTCATATTTTCAACAGCGACGTCCTCTACACCTTTAGAGCATCTGTGTGTAGATATACTGATATGAGCGAAAGTGAATTACTGCATGAACGTTTGTTTTAAGCCCTGTTCACAATGATGGTTTTATCCCCGGAGGTCGACTAATAATTAAATGTTAAACGTTATTAGCGGGCTGCACAACGGTGGCCACAGTTTGGGATGTATTACTGGTAAGAAAAATAAGATCATGCCACTAAAAATGCATATACTAGAAGGGAAGCATACATTATAAAATGATATATATATAAAATATGAAATATTTCAGTCTTTCTACTTCAAAACTACACATTTAGTTCAATGTTACTTGCCGTTTCTTTGTAATTATTGGTGAAATTTACAAGCAGTTTCTAAGTTAAATTTGTTTAGTGTATGTATATGAGAAGCTGTATATAAGACACTATATCATGAGCAAGATGAATGTTTATCAATTGCCTGAAATTGCAATGCGTTTGCAATGTCCAATTAAAGGTGTTGTAAGCAATTTTGCTTTAATCCCTTTACCCAGATGTTCTGCTCTCCTAAAACATGTCATCCAACCTGATGACAGTAACACTGAACTTACAGAATGATTGACAGGCGGAGTATGTTTCTTATTGGCTAAAAAAAAGTGGGCTGCTCCCCTGACTCGATAGTAATATGAGTGCACCGTCTTTGTTTATCTAACGTCTTTGGTCTAGTGCAGTCAGAGACAGATGTGATTCCTCGTGACACCTATTCTCAGGTAGTAGTGACATTTTATGTGTGGTATTCCAAAAAAAAAAACATTGCTTACAGCACCTTTAACCCCTCCATCTTGCCTACACTGATCACATGTGCATCAGTGTTGTAGTAGAAGTTAAAGTTCCGTCACATTCGTTTGGTCTGTTATATGTAGCGAGGGGAAAACAGGTAGATTATTTTTGCGCTGTGTTGATCTGAAGGTTTAGTCTGATAGATGTGAATTCAAAAGGATGTGGTTTTTAACTCAAATGCGTGTCAGAGAGTCACATTGTCCTGTCATAACCTGCTTGTTGTCCAGCACTGTGAATGCTGCTGTATGTGGGCGCATGCATACACTAACCAGAACTACCCATCTGTCTATGGAGAGACACATCTCTCTTCTACAGTGACCTCTAACTGAAACAAGCTTCCTGCATCAGCAATAACCTGCTCTCTAAACATCTTGAGTTGTGTGCTGCTGTTTTATTCATTTGCAGAGTAGAATTATGCAGGGTTATACCACACCAATTGATTTCCTTGTCTTTTCCAGTTGTTTATGATTAATGGATAAGGATTTTGGTAACACTTTACAACAAGGTTCTATTTTTTAACATTAGTGAATTGCATTGCATGAACTGACAATAAAAATACATCTAAAGCATTTATTATTCATAATGGCTAACATTAATTTCAACATTTTCTAATACATTATTAAAAGTTGAAGTTGTATCTGTTCATATTATTTAACGGACCTGTGTAGGGAAGCTAACGATTAATCGACTATAAATAAAAAAGGCTCCTATTCTGTGGCGCATGGTACATCAAGACCCGTCAATCTGAACAATCAAACCCATCCAAGCATGCTCCAGCTGTAAAACAGTGTCTCTCGAGATCCGGTTACAACTGGTTGAATTTTCAAATGACGTTGGAAAACTCTAGCTATAGCTTTAGCCAAGCAGCATGTCAATGATCTACACACTGTCTTATGTTGTGTTTGGGCTCATTCGAGACCGCCTGCTCAGATATGTGATCTACTATGGTTTACTAATGTTTCTCAAAGATACAAACAAAAAAACACTGTGCAAAAGCATCATATGTATACTGTTTACATGCATCAGAGGCGCTTTTCCATACAAATACTTGGTATAATTTGGTCTCTAACTGAAACAAATATGCTTGTTGTAATCTGCTTGTTGAAACCTTTTCAACGATATATGACACAATACGATGATTTTGCAGATCACATTATCATGTAAAGCAGTTATTTTTTCAGTGTATGAAAATCGAGCACTTCTAATATGTCAGCCATTTTAAAAGCCCTTGTTAAGTGATGGTCATATTCCCTATTTTCACTGTAAAGCCAAGCTTATAAGCTTTAAAATGACACCTATTTTGTGTTGGTTCACCCAACAATGAAATTTCTGTCATTAATTACTCACCCTCATGTTGTTACAAACCCGTAAGACCTTCATTCATCTTCAGAACACAAATTAAAATAGTTTTTTTTTTTAATCTCCCATAGAAAGCAATGAAATTACCACATTCAAGGTCCAGAAAAGTAGTAAAGACATGGTTAAAGGAACACTCCACTTTTTTTGAAAATAGGCTCATTTTCCAACTCCCCTAGAGTTAAACAGTTGAGTTTTACCGTAAATATCGAAACTCTTTGGTCATTTTTAAGCGAGATGCTAACGGTCTAATCAGATTCAATGAACTATGCTAAGCTATGCTAAAAGTGGTACCGCCAGACCCGGAGATCGGCTGAATGGATTCGAAAACGGTAAAACTCAACTGTTTAACTCTAGGGGAGTTGGAAAATGAGCCTACTTTCAAAAAAAGTGGAGTGTTCTTTTAAAATAGTCAATGTGACTACAGTGGTTCAACGTTAATGTTATGAAGCGACGAGAATACTTTTGTGCGCAAAAACGAAACAAAAATAACAACTTTATTCAACAATTTCCTCTCAACCCTGTCATTCTCATACGCAGTTTACGTTGAAGCCACATTGCAGAGCTTCCGTGTTTACGTCCGAAGGCCGGCTTATTATTGGCAGGCTCCTGCGTCAGTATCACACGCATGCGTTGTGCTGATCACGTGATCCGCCGATACTGAGCCGGCCTTTGGGCGTAAACACAGAAGCCTGCACTGCGTCAACTGTGTACGAGACTGACAGGGTAGATTAGAAATTGTTGAATAAAGTCGTTATTTTTGTTTTGTTTTTGCGCACAAAAGTATTCTCGTCACTTCATAACGTTAAGTTTGAACCACTGTAGTCACATGGACTATTTTAACAATTTTCTTTACTACTTTTCTGGACCTTGAATGTGGTAATTTGGTTGCTTTCTATGGTAGATAAAAAACCTCTTGGATTTCATCAAAAATACCTTAATTTGTGTTTTGAAGATGAATGAAGGTGTGGAACGACATGAGGGTGAGTAATGACAGAAATTTCATTTTTGGGTGAACTAACCCTTTAAGCAAGTGGTTGTTAAATAATGTGAACAGCTAACAAAGAATAGCTGTATTACATAGTTGTAATATTAATAAATCATGTAACAAACGTATTGCTCATTGTCAATTAATATTAGATAATGCATTAACTAATATTAACTAATGGAACCTTATTAATGTAAAGTGTTACCTATTTTTTATATGAAATTTCACTCAGTAATCAGTGTCAAGCTGATGATTTTTGTTTTACATTAAGCATAACAACAGAAATGTTTAGTCACCATAGAAATTTCCTAATATTTCCAGGTTTTTGATGACCTTGGGAACCCAGATATCTTTATTAAATAGATCCAGGGTTTTCTTGTAAATCTAAACATTTACTAACGTTCTCCCAAAACCAATTATGTGTCTGAACATGACAACATATCAGCATGTTGGTTTCAATATTACTAATTCAAAAAATTCCTACTGTTGCATTTTACATTGAAATAACTGAATAACGATCATGTTTATCATCTCCTTTTGTGTGTTACGTGAAACTACCACTTCAGTAAAACCATCCAGTGTAAAGACTGATGGATTAATGTCTTTTTTTCTTGCATGTTCTTCACCTGCGTGTCGACCCTGATGAAGATGATGAACCAGCTGCACCGATGTAAGAACATGCGTTTATTAAAACTTGTGTGACTCATTTGTTATGATGCATCAAAGTGTGTATTAATTGTGAACCTTACACATCTGTCATCCAGAAAAACAAACTCCACGAACAACCACAAAGTCAAAAACGTACGACAGCGGAACACCAACTGAGCCAACGGACCAACGTAGAAGAACGCTGAAGGTTTATGCATTACAATTCATTCTCGAGTTACAAATCAGCATGCAAATGTTCCCTTTAGTTGACTAAATCCCCCCCCCCCGCTTCCTGTTTCCAGACGACCAA
This sequence comes from Ctenopharyngodon idella, assembly GCF_019924925.1. NCBI lineage: Eukaryota > Metazoa > Chordata > Actinopteri > Cypriniformes > Xenocyprididae > Ctenopharyngodon > Ctenopharyngodon idella. The sequence continues at coordinate 15,272,669 of NC_067237.1, read as the reverse complement.
CTGCATATCCTGACCATACGGACGTATCCAAGGAGAGGAGACGCTCCTGGCGGTTTTCAGCGGCGCACATCCTGCCTCACGTGGTGAAGAAAACAACAATAACGACAGCATTACACTGGCAGAAACGAACAATAAAGACTGTCTTAAGTTTGCCTTATTCAGGCTCATGATCTGTGTGAATGTGGACGCTGACTGAATCATTCTGACGGTGGTGATGATGATGATTTTACTACATGTGCTGTTAACGTTGCATTTCTTTCTTTTATCATGCCCTCCTGCTGCACTAATTCTTTTTCATATCTACATGTTGTCTCGAATGCATGCAATAACATAATCTAATAAGATTCAGATATCGTTTTTCTATTGTTACTTTAAATGGCGTTGCATCCAAATGAATAACTTGTGTGTGTGTGTGTGTGTGTGTGTGTGCGAGAGCATATCAGAGTGTGTGTGTGTGTTTTTAAAGAAATTTAAATGGATAAAAAAGTAAGGAATCACCGAGATCTTTGTACAGTTTATCATCCAATAATAAAAGGAGGTGTTTTGTCTTAAACTAGAATGCAAGAACCTTTGTGAGTGGCAGAACAGTATTTAATCTTAAAAAGCTGATATTGTATTAAATGAAATGGATACATGTAATAACATTTATTTTCTAGAGTTATTTAGACGTCTTGTAAATGTGGTGCTGTAAGTGTTCAAATATTACGATAGCATCTGTAAAAAGAAAAAGAATATATCTTTTTTTTTTTTTAAATGTCGTTTCTTTATAGAGAAAAGATGATTCTTGTACAGCATGGCTATAATCCTATGCAATATGTATTCATATAGACCTACTGACAATTGTAAGGTGGGGCGGGTTTGTTTAATTTCAGAGAATAAAAAAGCTTTAATGGGACAGAGAGATAAGGGTGCTTCGCATTTGAAATGCACTGCTGTAGTTGCATGACAACTCCTGATCAATACAGTGTGCGTCACCATAACAATGGACCAACATACAAGGGAGGAAGTGGGTGGAGCTAAAGCCATTACAAACTATGTGAAACCAATTCTTTCCTTTTTCAGAATAAAGGTTCCAAGAATACGTCAGTGTTTCTGTGTTATTGTGCTTTCTGAAAAGCTTTTCCGACTTAGCAACAGTAACCAGTGGGGACGGAGCTTATCAAAGGTGTAACTGGATTTTGATCAGTGTTCATTTAGTATTATTTATATACTATTATAGTTTTAAATTAGATTTAATGTGTTTTAATTTTAGTTTTAGTAGTTTGGTTTTGTGCTTTTGCCATTTTTATTAGTTTTGATTTTGAACATTTTTTTGTATTTATATACTATTACAGTATTTATTAATGTTTTGAATTAGCTTTATTCATTTTTTTATTTTAATTTTAGTTACAGTTTTAATAATTTTATGTGCTTTTCCATTTGTATTAGTTTTGATTTTTAACAGTTATTTTAGTATTATTTATATACTATTATAGTTTTGAATTAGCTTATATATATATATATATATATATATATATATATATATATATATATATATATATATATATATATGTGTGTGTGTGTGTATGTGTGTGTGAGAGAGTTTTCATTTTCATTTTAGTTTAAATAATTTTGCTTTTGCTAAATGTGCTTTTGCCATTTTTATTAGTTTCGATTTTGAGCAGTTATTTTAATATTATTTATATACTATTATAGTGTTTATTAATGTTTTGAATTGGCTTTAATTTTTGTTTTTGTATTTTTTCATTTTAATTTTAGTTACAGTTTTAGTAATTTTGTTGTGCTTTTGTCTTTTTTGTTTTGATTTTGAGCAGTGTTTATTATTTATATACTATTATAATATTTATTAATATTTTGAATTAACTTTAATTTTTATATTTTTGTTTTCATTGTAATTTTAATAATTTTATGTTCTTTTATCTTTTTTTAATATTTTTATTTTATTTTTATTTCAGTTTTAGTCCAGCTTTAACAGTACAACTTATTTTATTTCAGTTAGTTGCCAAAGCATCATTTCTATTAGATTTTTTTTTAAAGTTTTTTTATCTAATATTTATATTTTTTTCAGTTAGTGAAATGATTTTTAATAGCTTTAGTTATTTATATACTATTATAGTATTTATTAATATTTTGAATTAGCTTTAATTTATATTTTTTGTTTTCAATTTAATTTTAGCAATTTTGAGATTTTATAATTTTTATCATTTTTTTTAATATTTCCTTTTATTTTTATTTACGTTTTAGCCTTAATAATTTTAGTGCAAATCATTTTGTTTCAGTAATTTTAATACAACTTAATTTATTACATTTTTACAAGTATTTTTTTAATTAATATATTTTCTTTTTTTCAGATTTATTTCAGTTAATGAAATGATTTTTAATAGTTTTAGTTAACGATCACAGCACTGAGTTTGTGAGCTCAGCTCTACCTCATTCTTGCATTAGCTCCTTTAGCTTGTTCTCGACTTCCTCTACGAAAGCAGGAAAGCCAGCATCAAGCAGACAGAGGCGCAGTAGTGCCTCCAGGTCTCCAGAGGGCAGCGTGCACTGATGATACGCCATCGGCAGGGACAGCTCACACTCGCCCAGGAAGTACTGAAGAGGAAGATATTATAATGCATGAAAAAGTCAGTGTGCACTTCATGGATGACATCTCAGAGAGGTCGAATTAAAATATCGCTTGCTCTGAAAGCTGATCTGGTGTTGACTGTATGCTGTAGTCAGTACCTGAGAAAGGTGTTTGATTGACAGCGGTCCCATGGCAACGACAGGGGCCGCCTGTGGTGCATCTTCAGGAGCCTGAAGTGGAAACAGAAATAGATCCATTCATTATAGTCTCAGGACTCACATGGAGGGCCTCGCCGGCCGATCAATACCTTCATTACTAATTGAATGTCCTCAACTCTGACAATCTTTCTCATCCCTGCTGTGAGGAGACAATGCCACTAACCATATTTTACAAAGAGACTTCCCTTTGTGTTTGTGTTCACTATCTTTAGAGCCTCAAGTCTGTGTATTTACATTTCAGATTCACAAATAAACAGTTCAACTGAGGGTGGGATTATTTTGCTCGTCGCCCATTTAATATCATTATGTGGCAACAGCACCACCTAGTGACAAAAATTCCAAATTAACATTCATTATTAGTTTAAATTAACTGAAATCAAAACTGACAAAAATGTAATTTTTAATAAATGTTCCGGGTCTAATTATGCACACTTAATTGGTGCATTATATAATAAAGACAAAAAACAATCTTTGATATTGATAACTTCTCAAAAGATTTCTGCTGACTAACAAAGTAAAAAACTAATATTAATCAGTTTCGTTGTGATCCAAATTCCAATTAAATTCTGTCCTACATTATTTCCTGTTAATATTCTGTTATACGTCACGTTACATGCATTAATCGTGTTGCACAATAAATTTTAATTATTTTTCGCTTGATATAAAAATTGTGTACAGTAAGTCCAGATAGATAGATAGATAGATTAACAATCTTTTATACTCTTTCATCAAAATATGATAACTGCTCAAATGATTTTGACTAACCAAGAAAAAACTAACGTTAATCAAAAAAAATAAATAAATCACAAGCCAGTTGTCATGATCCAGTTAAATTCTTTCCTACTTTACATTATTTCCTGCTAAGTTTTCTGTTATACATCACATTAAATGCATTAATCGTGTTGCACAGTTAATTTCAACTGTATATCGCTTTATATAATATTATGTACAGTAAGTCCAGATAGATAGTAGCTCTAGTAGTACCTACAAATTATTTCCCCATAGATTTCCCTTTAATGTTAACAAACATTAAATGGATGGATGTATGGACGACGGGTGGTTGATGGATGGATGGATGGATGGATGGATGGATGGACGACGGGTGGTTGATGGATGGATGGATGGATGGATTGGTGGATGATGGATGGATGGATGGACGATGGGTGGATGATGGATGGGTGGATAATGGGTGGGTGTATGGATAGATGGGTGGATGATGGATGGGTGGATGGATGGATGGATGGATGGATGAATAGAGGGATGGATGGATGGATGGATGGATTGGTGGATGATGGATGGATGGATGGATGGATTGGTGGATGATGGATGGATGGATGGACGATGGGTGGATGATGGATGGGTGGATAATGGGTGGGTGTATGGATAGATGGGTGGATGGATGGATGAATAGAGGGATGGATGGATGGATGATGGATGATAGATGGATAGATGGATGGGTGAGTGTTTGGATGGATGAAATAGATTGATGGATGGGTGGAGAGATGGATGGGTGGATGCATGGATGGATTGGTGGATGATGGATGGGTGGATGGATGGATGATGGGTGGATGATGGATGGGTGGATGGATGGATGAATAGAGGGATGGATGGATGAATAAAGGGATGGATGGATGGGTGGGTGTTTGGATGGATGGATGGATGGATGGATGGATGATGGATGGTTGGATGGGTGTTTGGATGGATGGATAGATTGATGGATGGATGGAGGGATGGATGGGTGGATGGATGGATAGATAGATGGATGGGTGGAGAGATGGAGGGATGGATGGATGGATGGATGGATGATAGATGGATGGATGGATTGATGGATGATGGATGGATGGATGATGGGTGGATGATGGATGGGTGGATGGATGGATTGATGATAGATGGATGGATGGATTGATGGATGATGGATGGATGGATGATGGGTGGATGATGGATGGGTGGATGGATGGATGAATAGAGGGATGGATGGATGAATAAAGGGATGGATGGATGGATGGATGGATGGGTGGGTGTTTGGATGGATGGATAGATTGATGGAGGGATGGATGGGTGGATGGATGGATAGATAGATGGATGGGTGGGTGGAGAGATGGAGAGATGGAGGAATGGATGGATGGATGGATGATAGATGGATGGATGGATTGATTGATGGATGGATGGAAAATAAAAAGTCAGCAGCTTCAGGGTGAGTATTTCCAACCTTCTGCTGCTGTGCAGATGTTCCGGGTTCTTCAGGATCAGAAGGTGCAGCAGAAGCAGGTGTGGTCAGATGCTCCTGGACAGGAACATAATCCTGCAGCTTCTCCACAGCTTTACTGCAGAAATCCACCGCTTCTGCCTGACTACTGCCACCAAACTGCAGTCTGATCAAACGGCTCTCACCCTTACACACGTACAAAACAGAAAACAGAAACATCTCTGTGACCTGACTGCATTTTCAGCTCTGCTGTATTTTTATATCACCTATGTGTTCCTTAAAAATATATTTGGAACATATGAATCATTCAGCACAAAACAAACACATATTTCCACCTATAGGACGCTGTGCTGTTTGCAACCATATCATAACTTCAGTAGGGACTGTTGTTCTCAAGAAGTGCATCAGTATTCATGAAGTAGGTATTTTTTAGAAGAGAAGAGATCATTAGCTTAATTAACAAGGCACATAGTTTGTCTTTGAGCTGTAAGTTGAAGGTCACTCAGAAGCAGCTATTTTTTAAAATTTGCATATTAAAATTGTTTATTGCTTTCAAGGACGAAGAGGCGGAGCCTGCCTCCAGGACAACACGCACAAATCACAGCCTTTTATGAAAGACAAATGTGAAAAATCACAGTGCCTCTGCTTCTCACCTTTATTGTAATGTTGAACAGCAGACTGTCTGATTTGTGCTGGATCTTCAGGAAGCTCTGTGCATTGAGCAAAGAGAAACCCTCCTACAAAAAAAAAAAAAAAAAACAAGAAAATAGGACCACACATCATCATTATCCAGCGAAGACTCATTTAATAGGATTATATCAGGCTGAAAACATCATATAAGCAGAGCAGCACGAACCTGTCATTAGCAACCTCCTCCAGGGTTTCTAATGCAGAGTCTGCTTATGTGATGCATATCTGGTTGTTGTCAATCCGATCAAGTAAATTAACTAAAAACTAATAACTAAATTTTTATGTTCCAGAGAAAATATTAATGTTGTTTACTTATGCAAAAGTTGCTGCCACAATGCAAGTTGCCTCTACAATTGAGTGCAAGGAATTTTTGCTGTTACACAAGCATGTCAGAAGGGGGCTGTCATGTTCACAATGTAACCAACATTCATTCTAGCTCTTCAACTACTACTATTACTATTGCTACTACTAACTTCTACTAAAGTGGGTGTAGGTGAGGTTTTACAGCGAGAACAGGGACACTTTCACCTAATTTCCTATAAAACTATGGCCTGGTTTCACAGACAGGGCTTAGATTAAGCCAGGATTAGGAGTTAAATTAAGACAATTAGGTAGATTTTTCCTCTCTGCAAAGATGCTTAAAGAGGAATTTAAAGTATCACATCAGCATTGTTCTTTGCACTTTCTGGTTTGTTGTGCAAGTAAAGAACAATTATATTATGTTTTACACTTTCCTGATTTTAAGAAGCATGTTTGATGGAAATGGAAGTTGTGTAGCGCTTTATTGCACTTGGAAACTACTTCATAAACTTGCTGTGTATAATAAAAATGTAGACACATATCCGTGACTGAACATCAAAATCACCCAATGCTTTGCTCCGGATGGGCTCGCTGCCTCGTTTGGCTCTGTTGTTCTGCATAAAAGCTCAAAATGTGACTCATTCTCCAAATGCACCATGAGGAGCCAGAGACTATTGTGTCCACGAGTCCAAGATTGAGGCTTATTGTTGGGAGATATCCGAAGCACTCAGCCTGGCAATCCCTGAGGGACAGCGAAAGGCCCAGCAGGACGGGAAGGGGATTATGCTGTTCTTTCTACGGGTGAAAAGAAATACGGTCAAGCTCTTATGATGGGCTCAGCGGAACCTGCGCTATCCTGACCCTGCACTTAGAGCCTGATGGGAAGAGGAGTGTCGACGGCTTAGAGAGCACCATTTCATAAACTGCCAACATGCCCTCCCAAAAAACATATTTATTGGTCACTGGACAGATAGATACTGTGTGTTTTTACATAATCTTACCAAGAGTTCCTGGCCTTGAGATACTAGCAGATGACCAGAGCCCAGAATATTGAGCTCCAGCTGGCCAAAGCTTTCACTGGACTCGAAAATCTGAAAGAAACACAAATTATGAAACTGTTTTTGAGACCAGAATATAACAGAGACTTGAGGGTGGACTTACTTTGAGGCAGGCAAACAACAACCCAGAACACCTAGCATCCACTTAACAGTTAACAATGCTCTAGAAACCATCCAAAACACCCAGCATCCACTTAACAACGCCTTAGAAACCACCCAAAACACCCAGCATCCATTTAATAATGCCCTAGAAACCATCCAAAACACCCAGCATCCACTTAACAATGCCTTAGAAACCACCCAAAACACCCAGCATCCATTTAATAATGCCCTAGAAACCATCCAAAATACCTAGAAACCATCCAAAACACCCAGCATACACTAAACAATGCCTTAGAAACCATCCAAAACACCCAGCATCCACTTAACAACGCCTTAGAAACCACCCAAAACACCCAGCATCCATTTAATAATGCCCTAGAAACCATCCAAAATACCTAGAAACCATCCAAAACACCCAGCATCCACTTAACAATGCCCTAGAAACCATCCAAAATACCTAGAAACTACCCAAAACACCCAGCATCCACTAAACAATGCCTTAGAAACCATCCAAAACACCCAGCATCCATTTAACAATGCCCTAGAAACCATCCAAAACACCTAGAAACCATCCAAAACACCCAGCATTCACTTAACAACGCCCTAGCAACCACCCAGCATCAATAAACAACGCCCTAGCAATATAGCAACACACCAAACATCACTGACAATAATTTATTATAGTAGTGGACAACTACATGAGCAAGCACCACTCACACTGTTTTTATAGTATTACTAGTAGCGCTGTTTTGTTTTATTTTGCCGACTTAAACTTGTTTTTGTTTTGTTTTTTTATTTTCGACAAAACAACAGCAAAAACTAACGGCTAAAAACTATTTTTTTCCCCACATGATTAAGAAATTAAAAATATTTCTCTTATAAAACGAAATTGTCCTGTTTTCCCTTCCGTTGACACACAGGCGGCGGCAAGAGAAAAAGGCGGGACTTTTCCCTCACGTCTCACCTTCCAGGCGCAGTTACTACCTGAGGACTTGGATTTTGCTTTTCCTTTCGGGAGAAATCGACCGTAGCGTCGCAGTTTCCAAACACTATTGGGAATTGTCGAGTCTTTCGAATGTTCTTTGTGTGAAGAATCACTTTCCATGTTCGCGTTTTTTCCTCCCGAAATTGAAGAGAGTAAAACTGACAGGCGGAGGAAGGGGTGGTTGACGGTTACTTTTTTAAATAGTGTACTAGCATGCATACTACTTACAGACTGTGATGACGCGTTTTAACGGTTATCAATATCGTAAATCCTGCAAAGTTTTTTATATTTTAATTTTTTTTTTTTAATGTATGTACTTTTATAACACTATACATTGTATTATATTACCTTTGAATCAAATTACAAAAAAAAAATAGTGCTGTTATGAGGGTGTTTGTAATACAGCGGCTATGGGAGTGACGGTAAAAAATTGCATCTTTCTCTCTTTTGACTGCCGTTATCAATCGCTCTCTATTTTTTCCTCTTTTTCCCATTGCAAATGGAAACACAAAAAATATATATTTATGAAGTCTCTCTTTCACTGCTATAAAAGTTAACCCAACTATGACGACTACAGTATTTAAGAAACCCACAAATGTAAACAGTAGTATGGCGGGTGTAAACCAACACGCGCAATGCGCATGCGTTAGGATCGCTACTAGATATTTTCGTTAGGCTAGAAAAATTAAAATAATGTATTTTGGTGTAATATTTAGTTTAATAATGTCATTTATTTATGTTATATTTATTAATGTTATATAACATTAATGTTATATTTATAAGCGGCTAATTCATTACAATTTGAAACATTTTGGGGAAAAAAAAAAAAAATGTGTAAAAAGCGGTGGTTTCATTTGTATAAATCTACTTTCCTCAGTGTTATTGACACCTTTCACACAAAAATAGACCTAAATAAAAATATAATAATTTCAAACAAGGTAATTTTCATTGATAAAGCCATTCTAAATGTTTAGTTTTGTGCGTAAAACTCCCATGAAATGCGAATATTGTGTATATCGTGAGTTATTTAGCCTAGGTGTCGGGGACCTGACACTGAGTGGGTGGGCTGAGCTGCCGCTCTCGCTTCTATGGCAACCCGATAGATCAGCATCACCATATTCACGGGATCAGAGCGACTCGGGACGGCGGAAGGCGGAGATGTCAGCGGTGGATTTGGGTTACTGGATCGCGGGCGTTTGCTTGTGATTGACAGCTGACAGGGATCCTGAGGGTCCGTGACCTCCGCGTCCGCGTCCCCCCTCACACGTGACGATTCCTCAGACTTTACGTGCTCGCAGAGCAACACAGTCAGTGCCTTGAAGCTGGAGACCAGTGGATCTGGTGAATTTGGGCAGCCTAATGCTCCGTGGCATGTGCTTGAGCGAAAGACAGGTGACCCTTCAGACTATTCGGGTTCTGGTGGCAATAATTACACCTGTATACTGGATTCATTTGTCATTGAATTGATCGCGCGCCCGTTTCAATGTCATAATGGACAGGTTGCATTCGTCCATGCGTAAAAGGCTCTACAGTTTGCCACAGCACATCGGACAGAAAGCGTCCATCATGGGTGATGCAGAAGACACCGACAAGGACACCCGGAGGAAGAGCATCCGGATGAAGCCCCTGCCGTCGCCGACCTCCGGCAAAGCCCTCGGGGAGACCAAAAGCGGAGAGTCCGTGATCATGGAGACGGACATCGGGAGACCCGTGAAGACCAGCTCCAACGGGGACTGCCGGAGGTTCCGAGGCAGCCTTTCGTCCATCACCAGTCGGCACGTCCACGACTCGGATGTAGCGGAGGAGAGGCGTCTGATCACGGAGGGAGAAGTCACCCCGAGCGAGGAGAGCCCTCCTGGAGCCGCGGAGCCCGGAGCGCAAGGCGGCGAGGATGCCGCCGGTGCGAGCCAGCAGCATCAGGGACTCCCGGATCAGCAGCAGCCTGGCTTTATAAAGCTGGAAGGCATCGAGCAGATCCTCCCGGACGACGAGAGGTATTATCAAGCGGGCTTCATGCACAGGCAGTTCGGGGCGATGCTGCAGCCCGGGGTCAACAAGTTCTCCCTGAGGATGTTTGGGAGCGAGAAGGCGGTGGAACGGGAGCAGGAACGGGTCAAATCCGCGGGATTCTGGATTATTCACCCCTACAGTGATTTCAGGTAACAGCTTCTGTGTCCCTCTAAAACACTGCTCACTTTTCATAGGGATCAATGAGTGCTGTGGGGAAAATAATGTACATGGACTGACCCAAAACAGCCCGGTATCTTAATAATGTCAAACTAGAAGAGGAGGAAATAGAAGAAGAGGAAAAAATAAAGGCTTTAATAAGAGAAGGATGATTGATGCACTTTTGTGTCTTAATATAAAGGTGCATCAATGATGTTTTTATATATTTTTTATAATATTTTAATAGTTATAGTTTTATCTGTGCTATGCATAAAATATCAGATATCATAAAGCATGTATAATTTCACAAAATCAAATGCTGCTGACAAATTTGCAGCCAAAAAAGTGCAAAAAAACATTTATATTTTTTCTTCTTCGTGTTCCAAATGTGTTTTTACAGCCATTTTACAACATACCGCCAAGCATACAGGTTATTTGAAATGCCTGGTATCTTAATAATGTCAAACTAGTATTGATGAAGAAAAATAAAATAATAATAATATAAATGCTTTAAAGAAAGAAGGATGATTGATGCACTTTTGTCATGATTAACACTTTCAAGTGTCTAAATATAAAGGTGCATCAATGATGTTTTTATATTTATTTATATATTTTTTTAATAGTTTTATTAGTGCTATGCATAAAATATCAGATATCATAAAGCATGTATAATGTCACAAAATCAAATGCTGCTGACAAATTTGCAGCCAAAAAAGTGCAAAAAACATTTATTTTTTCTTCTTCTTCTTCCAAATGTGTTTTTACAGCCATTTTGCAACAAGCCGAAGCTCTCCCAGCTGACAGTAGAAGTGCATTAGAACTGCTTGAATTTTCTATGAAATCCAGACACTCTCTCTCTTTATTCATTAAGATGTGTCCTTGGGGATGACATTGACTCTATATGATTTGATATGTTCAGCCTGTTAATAATACACACCGGTTTGCCTCGGGCTTCATTTCTGATTATATGAGTGAACGCAGAAACAGATTCATGCTGTGGTCATGACACCCTTCAAAAAAAGCAAACATTAGTCATATATTTATTGTTATATGCCGTCTCTTTAGCATTCACAAGCTCAGGTCTAATGGGATAAATGCATATTCACATATACGCCTGGATGTCTGTGATTGGGTTGAATTTACACACTGTTTTCATTCATGAATGGGTATAAGGAGTGCAGGGTTAACAGCAAACCCAACCCCCTCCGGAGACTCGACTGCTGTTTGCCTTGTTTACCTATTGATCTTGAGAAGATGCTTTTATTCTGCTCGACATTATGAGATTGCAGCGTTGTTCCTGGAGGATATGAAAGGCAGTGTGGGAATAGACTGATATAATATTGTGTGTCTGTGCTGAGAGAGGAAGTTTATTCTTTTGTTGTCATCAGCGCTTTGTTTTATAATTGAAAGTTACGCAGCTAGGGAGACGCTGCAATTTGAGTTAAATAATCTGAGAGACTGCTTTAAAGGATTAATTCACTTCAGAATTCAAATTTCCTGATAATTTACTCACCCCCATGTCATCCAAGATGTTCATGTCATGTTCAGTGCAAAAAAGAAATGAGGAAAACATTCCAGGATTTTTCTCCATATAGTGGACTTCACTGGGGTTCAACGGGTTGAAGGTCCAAATGTCAGTTTCAGTGCAGCTTCAAAGAGCTCTACATGATCCCAGACGAGGAATAAGAGTCTTATCTAGAGAAACCAACAGTCTTTTTCTCATCTTTTAACCACAAATGCTCATCTTGCACTGCTCTGTGATGCTCCACGCATTACGTAATCACGTTGGAAAGGTCACGCGTGACGTAGGCAGAAGTACCGATCCAGTGTTTACAAAGCAAAGACTAAGTCAAACGCCCTTTACAAAAAAAAAAGGTAAAACAACAATGTCAGAAGATTTTGAAGTTGGAGGAGAAAATGAGATACCCTACCGCGGTACTTCCGCCTACGTCACGCGTGACCTTTCCAACATGATTACGTAATGCGTGGAGCATCACAGAGCAGTGCAAGACGAGCATTTGTGGTTAAAAAGTATATAATTTTTTATTTTTTTTAGAAAATGGTGTATGGTTTCTCTAGATAAGACCCTTATTCCTCGTTGAAGCTGCACTGAAACTGACATTTGGACCTTCAACCCGTTGAACCCCAGTGAAGTCCACTATATGGAGAAAAATCCTGGAATGTTTTCCTCAAAAACCTTCATTTCTTTTCGACTGACGAAAGAAAGACATGAACATCTTGGATGACATGGAGGTGAGTAAATTATCAGGAAATTTTAATTCTGAAGTGAACTAATCCTTTAAAGGAATATACAAAATGAAAGTTCTGTCAATATTTACTCTCTTTTTTTGAAGAACATCTCTTCAGCTTATTATAGATAATGCTCCCATCTGCCGAAGCTATGACATCTCATTTGTTCGCTTTAGACACATATTAGAACCAGCACTGTTTTTGCGTCAATGACCTGCAAAGCACCGTTTTTGAATCTGAATGAGATTGTGAATGAGATTTCAGAGCTTCGGTGGAAGGGAAGATTATTATGGAAAAGACCTGCGTAAAGACTCTCTAATAACAGCATGAGGGCATATAAATAGTGACAGATTTTTCATTTTTGCCTGAAATATTCCTTTAAGCACACTGATCTTTCATAGCCATGCTGGTGTTCTCCTCATTGTTGATAATAGTATCGTCGCTTCTCTGCCTCTGAACACAATAGACTGAATTTCCAGCGCTGATTACAGGCCTAATCTCCTCCTGCATATACCTCTGTAATTACCACAGCAAGGTCACACACCAGAGCATCATTACAGAAGATAAAGACCACACAGCATTCTTCAGACCGAGGCTGGGATATTTCACTGACCCCCCTTTTCAGTCTGTAGCTCTGTTCCTAAACCTAGTGAGCTGCTTTGCTCATTAAGCAGCTACCTTTTAAGTCAGCATCCTCTTAGAAGAGACTTTTGGAAGCAATTATGTGTGATGTGCGCCACACAAAACAGCACTGTTAACTTGAAACACAAGAGATGTGACATGATGATAGAGTTTAGTATTTAAAGTGAAGCTGAAGTTGTGACACATATCCGAGTGAAGCGGCTTCACAAACAAGAACAAATGTAGGGCGGGGCTTGATTTTGTCTGTGGGGAATTGATTGGATGGTTGTGGTTTGCTATTGGTGGATCTCATGTGAGTGACAGGTTGAAGAGAAGAGATGTCACTGCAAGAGGGAGGGGAAGTTATTCTGATTCAAGATTATGAGGAACATGAATTTAAAACAATAATGATGTGCACCGATAAATCATTTAGAATAAACGCTGCAATGTTCCGGAAAAAATAAGAATAGTCAATTTTGATTTCATGGTGACTATAATATACACTCTAAAAAATGCTGGGTTAAAAACAACCCAAGTTGGGTTGAAAATGGACAAACCCAGCGATTGGGTTAAATGTTTGCCCAACCTGCTGGGTAGTTTTATTTAACTCAAATATTGTTTAAAAATTACTATATTGCTTGCTTAAAATGAACCCAATGTATGTTGGAAATTAACATTTATTAACATGTTTAATAAATGAACATTTATTAATATTAATTATTAAACCTCTATCAATCGCTGGGTTAAAACAACCCAATCGCCGGGTTAAAACAACAAAAACAACCCAATCACTGGGTTAAAACAACCTAGGGTTAACACTACCTAATCGCTGGGTTAAAACTACCCAATCGCTGGGTTAAAACAACCTAATCGCTGGTTTAAAACAACCCAATCGCTGGGTTAAAACTACCCAATCGCTGGGTTAAAACAACCCAATCGCTGGGTTAAAACAACAAAAACAACCCAATCACGGGATTAAAACAACCTAATTGCTGGTTTAAAACAACCCAATCGCTGGGTTAAAACAACCCAATCGCTGGTTTAAAACAACCCAATCGCTGGGTTAAAACAACCTAATCGCTGGTTTAAAACAACCCAATCGCTGGGTTAAAACAACCCAATCGCTGGGTTAAAACAACCTAATCGCTGGGTTAAAACAACAAAAACAACCCAATCACGGGATTAAAACAACCTAATTGCTGGTTTAAAACAACCCAATCGCTGGGTTAAAACTACCCAATCGCTGGGTTAAAACAACCCAATCGCTGGTTTAAAACAACCCAATCGCTGGGTTAAAACAACCTAATCGCTGGGTTAAAACTACCCAATCGCTGGGTTAAAACAACCTAATCGCTGGGTTAAAACTACCCAATCGCTGGGTTAAAACAACCTAATCGCTGGGTTAAAACTACCCAATCGCTGGGTTAAAACAACCTAATCGCTGGGTTAAAACAACCCAATCGCTGCGTTAAAACAACCCAATCGCTGGGTTAAAACAGCATTTTTTAGAGTGTAGTTTATTTATTTTGTTTATTTATTGTATTTCATGCACACTGGTAAATCAAAGTGCTTGACAAAAAAATCATAAAAAGGGGCAAGAGAAATAAAAAAAAAATAATAATAATAATTTAAAATACATTAAAAAGAAATTAGAAAAGTTAAAAGTATTATCATTTTAGTAGTAAATCAAATATAATTTCCAAATATTTTTAAGCAATATCACACAAGACAGAGTGCTCTTTTACTGAATATCACCGCTCTTGTGACAGCACTTGTTGAACTATTATACAATTATAGTCACTCTTGATGCTGTTCACCATCTAGGATTTTTTTTTCAGTGATTTTTTTCACAATGCATTCTGGGATTGCCTTATATGTGAACATTATGTGTTGTGATACCTTGCAATTTAATCAAACCAGCAATATGTTGTTGCTTACATTACTTTTGGCACCTTAAAATGCTGTCTAGGTAGTCCGCTCGCTAGGTTTTGGAACAGAGCTTATCTGTTCCCTCCCTCTATGGCATCAGCTCATTCCTTACACAATACACTCCAAAATCCTCTTCTGTTTAGCGTGTCATCCACCATATATTTATCTTGTCATGCTCTTAAAGTACTTGCGATGCTCTCCCATTGCAGTATCTGTTCCCAAGTCATTGAGCAGAGACAGATTTGCCCCGGTCCCCTCTCATAACTGGCTTTGGAAAAAGACAAATAAAGGAAGTTTTGCATCAGAGGTGGCTCATGTCTGCTGTTGCGTAATGGACATGTAATTAGTGTGATGCCGTATGCATAAAAATGAACCCCTGTAGTAGCTGCACTTAAACCCGGTGACTCTGTGATTATGAAACCCGCAATTAAAATCCTCCATGTCTCCATCCATCCGTATGCACAGATTTATCCGTATCACTGTAATTCAGTCATTCGATTGATGCCTTCGCCCCTTCCACACGGGTCACACGCAACGGATTCGGTGATCAGCGCAGATCAGACACTCACCGGCTCTAATGAGCGAGATGCGCTTCTGCAAACTTTATAAAAGAAAGTGACCGCAGTAATTGAAATGTTGAAAAGCAGTGGTGCATCTAAAGGCAAGCTCACACTACACAACTTTTGGCTGGATTTTGCTGTTGCAGACAGATTTTCAAGGTCTGCAGCAAAGCCCCTGGATCGCGGCTCGTTGTGGTCACCGATGCTCGTTAAATATGAGCAGGTCACTGACACTGCAATATTTTCAGACCGGTTTGATGTTATTGGCACGTGATCTTGTAGTGTGTGCAGTGCAACGACTAGGTGGAACTAATCCAGCCAATCACTATGAAAGCTTATAAAGTCAGAATTGTGAGTTATAAAGTCAGAATTGCAAGACATAAACTTGCAATTCTGACTTTTTTCTCACAATTGTGAGTTTGTCTCACAATTCTGACTTTTTTCTCGCAATTGTGAGTTTATATTTCTCAATTGTGACTTTTTTCTCGCAATTGTGACTTTTTTCTCACAATTGTGAGTTTATATCTCGCAATTCTGACTTTTTTCTCGCAATTCTGACTTTTCTCACAATTGTGAGTTTATATTTCGCAACTGTGACTTTTTTCTCGCAATTGTGAGTTTTTTTCTTGCAATTCTGACTTTTTTCTCGCAATTCTGACTTTTTTCTCACAATTGTGACTTTTTTCTCGCAATTCAGACTTTTTTTCTCGCAATTGTGAGTTTATATCTCGCAATTCTGACTTTTTTCTCGTAATTGTGAGTTTGTCTTGCAATTCTGACTTTTTTCTCGCAATTCTGACTTTTTTTCTCGCAATTGTGAGTTTATATTTCGCAATTCTGACTTTTTTCTCGCAATTCTGACTTTTTTCTTGCAATTCTGACTTTTTTCTCACAATTGTGAGTTTATATCTCGCAATTTTGACTTTTTTCTCGCAATTCAGACTTTTTTTCTCGCAATTGTGAGTTTATATCTCGCAATTCTGACTTTTTTCTTGCAATTCTGACTTTTTTCTGGCAATTGTGAGTTTATATCTCGCAATTCTGACTTTTTTCTCGCAATTCAGACTTTTTTTCTCGCAATTGTGAGTTTATATCTCGCAATTCTGACTTTTTTCTCGTAATTGTGAGTTTGTCTCGCAATTCTGACTTTTTTCTCGCAATTGTGAGTTTATATCTCTCAATTCTGACTTTTTTCTCACAATTGTGTTTGTCTCGCAATTCTGACTTTTTTTCTCGCAATTGTGAGTTTATATCTCTCAATTCTGACTTTTTTCTCACAATTGTGTTTGTCTCGCAATTCTGACTTTTTTCTTGCAATTCTGACTTTTTTCTCACAATTGTGAGTTTATATCTCGCAATTTTGACTTTTTTCTCGCAATTCAGACTTTTTTTCTCGCAATTGTGAGTTTATATCTCGCAATTCTGACTTTTTTCTTGCAATTCTGACTTTTTTCTCGCAATTGTGAGTTTATATCTCGCAATTCTGACTTTTTTCTCGCAATTCAGACTTTTTTTCTCGCAATTGTGAGTTTATATCTCGCAATTCTGACTTTTTTCTCGTAATTGTGAGTTTGTCTCTCAATTCTGACTTTTTTCTCACAATTGTGTTTGTCTCGCAATTCTGACTTTTTTTCTCGCAATTGTGAGTTTATATCTCTCAATTCTGACTTTTTTCTCACAATTGTGTTTGTCTCGCAATTCTGACTTTTTTCTCGCAATTGTGAGTTTATATTTCGCAATTCTGACTTTTTTCTCACAATTCTGACTTTTTTCTTGCAATTCTGACTTTTTTCTCACAATTGTGAGTTTATATCTCGCAATTTTAACTTTTTTCTTGCAATTGTGATTTTATACCTCGCAATTCTGACATTTTTCTCGCAATTCTTTTTTTTTTTCAGAATTGTGAGATATAAACTCAAAAATTGTTATATTGTCCAATTGTGAGGATAAAAAGACTGACGTTTTTTCTCAGAATTGTTATAAAGTCAGAATTTATATCTCTCAATTCTGACTTTATAATTACAATATGCGAGTTTAAATCTTGCAATTCTAAGAAAAAAAAGTCAGAATTGTGAGATAAAAAGTCGCAATGACCTTTTTTATTTTTATTTTTCATTTAGTGGCGTAAACAAGTTTCCATAAATCACAGTGCAGATGGAAAAATCTCATATCATCTTCTCGAGAGCACAAGCATGTCTGTCTTATTTATTCCAATTATGGGGTAAATAAAAATTGCATTGAAGAAAATGAAGCAAAAACAACAACATTATTTAAATTTAAATTGCATTTATTTTACATTATTTAAAAGTATTATAGATGTTCTGATGTCAACTTTATACTGATTTGAATTTAAAAAATCACTGAAGATTTTTTGATGTAGTAATACAGTAAAAAATATTGTATCATGGTAATATGAATCTTATTGACAATAATGAGAATAACCTCAAACACACTACAATAATGGGTTTCTTTGCAAAATATGATTTATTATTTATTATTTTGTGGTGAAATGTGACATGGACATGTTTTTGTGGGATTCACCTCACCTGTTTGATTGAGCAATGCAAAGTTAAAATGAACACTTGGCAATTGCTGTGTCTTTTTTGCATCTTAATATAATTATTTTCAATAGCAGTAATGTTGTGTAATTACCCGCAGTTCCACAAAATAATTATAGATTAAGTGCATGTTGCTCATTAGTATTTCTCCACGCTCATTAATGGAATTACGCTGTAACGGACACTGTAATGCGTGACTGTGTGTTGCACGGGCCACATCTGCAGTACAGGACGTGTTATTTATGCTGGTGTTGCTGGCAGAAAAGAATGATGTCATGATAGAAAGCCTAAATGCTTTTATACTGTGATTTAAAACACAGGAAGTTCTGTGACTGATGGTGATCAGCGGCAGGAAGGAAGAGCTCGTGTGATACTGAGACGTTGCTGTAGGCGATGTGCTTGTCACTTGCAGCTTCAGGCATATTGTATAATATAATTTGTGCAGGACGAAAGAGACTGAGTGTATGTTTTCAGAGAGCAAAGAAGGATTAAAAGGGACCATAATCAAATCTATCGTCTCATTTCCAACTCTAAAGTATTTTCTTGTCTTGTGTTTATTTTATCCAGCCTTAAATTGAGCCTTTATAACAGAGAGAAATAAGAAGAAATATTACAATAGTAATACAATAAAAAATGAGTATTTTAGAAATATTTAATCTTTTTTTATCATTACAATTTTAAAATTACAATACTAATATGTTTGGCTGTCTTAAAGGTACAGTAAGCAATTTCTGAGAAACGCTGTTGAAAGTGGATCGGACCGAGCAGAACAACACACTTGTAGCCAATCAGCAGTAGGGGGCGTGTCCACTCATGATGGGGGAGGAGAGAGAGTGAACCAATCAGCAGTTGGGGGGCGTGTCCGCTCATGATGGGGGAGGAGAGAGAGTAAGCCAATTAGCAGTGGGGGGGGGGGGGGGGGGGGGGGGGGGGGGGTCCGCTCATGACGGGGGAGGACAGAGAGTGAGCCAATCAGCAGTAGGGGCGTGTCCACTCATGGGCGAGGAGAGTGAGTCAATCAGCAGTAGGGGGCGTGTCCACACATGATGGGGGAGGAGAGAGAGTGAGCCAGACAGCAGTAGGGGTGTGTCCACTCATGGGCGAGGAGAGAAAGTGAGTCAATCAGCAGTAGGAGGCGTGTCCGCTCATGATGGGGGAGGAGCGAGAGTGAGCAGGAGAGAGAGTGAGTCAATCAGCAGTAGGGGTGTGTCCACTCATGGGCGAGGAGAGAGAGTGAGTCAATCAGCAGTAGGAGGCGTGTCCGCTCATGATGGGGGAGGAGCAAGAGTGAGCAGGAGAGAGAGTGAGTCAATCAGCAGTAGGGGGCGTGTCCACTCATGATGGGGGAGGAGAGAGAGTGAGCCAATCAGCAGTAGGAGGCATGTCCGCTCATGATGGAGGAGGAGCATGCGTGAGCCAATCAGGAAAAAAGCAGGGAGTTCATAAGCACTCTTCAAAATATCTCCTTTTGTGCTCCACCATCATGCAGGTTTTTGGAATGACATGAAGCTTCTATCATTTACTCACCCTCATTTTTGCTTGAAATAACACCTTTGCTTTCATGAGAACAGAGGTTTAACAGAGCAGTCTTGAAGCCCTTGAGACAAGATGGGAAAGAACAGTTTTTTTGCACTAAAGTTAATCCATCACAGTCTGAAAAAGCCAAACCTGTGACTGAACTTGAGGAATCATTAGGGGTTAATTTGGTCTGATCAATTAATTCCACCTTTTTATCTTTCTCTCTCTTTCTCACTCACAAACTTCTCTCTCCATCCTTTTATTCATCCTGCATAACCAGCCGCACGTCTCCCAAAAGGGACATACCTTCACCACAGAAAAAAAGAAGGGAATCATCTCTCGCTGGTTTATTTTCTCTCTGACTCTGTCTCTCTTTCTTCAGATCTAGTTGAATTCATTAAAGCAAAGTGGAGCAGCTTTAGAATACAGAATGCACATTAGAGTTTGATGTTTTCTACACAGAGAGACTGTGGTTTGAGTGCAGTGATGCTTTCCAGATAAAATGTTCTTTTGTTACACTTGTGCACCGTGTTCTTCATCTGGTTGGTTTTATTCCAGCAGAAACATCTGTGCAGAGGTAATTTTGTGCGATGTTGTACAGTAAGAGGTGTCGCGTCAAAGCGAGCGAGCCGTTTTCTGATATCTGTGACTGAACCAAACTCAGAAGTGATAAGCGCACTTACTGTACACATCTCCTGATAAAAATGGTTAACGGCATTAGGGACAAATTAAAGTCATATTCTCATTTTCACTCACTCCTTTTCTTCCTGTGTGGCTGCTTTGCTTTCTATTCTTCTTCATGTGAAGTGACTGTAATAATAAACATTAGATCCCTTCGGGAAGTTCCTAATAATGAATTATGGCAAGTGTGTTCAAGTTATTTTCCTTTTTGAACTGACATCATTTACGGTCTAGTTACTGTAGGTTCGAAAAAATAAATATACAATATTTATATTTAAGTATACATAAATATGTGCTTTCATATGCAAATATATGTATTTTCTTTCCACCATTAGTCCTGTTAGCTGTATAAACCTGAAGAGAAACATAAAACAATGTCTGTCAGTAGGATAAAATAATTGTGATCAATCCCCCATGACAAATAGGAGTAAGAAAAAAAACACAGTCTTTAATAAATCCAAAATAAACACGCAGGAGAATAACATAACCATGCAATATGACGTTATGGAACAATGAAACACAGGAACTGAGGGCTTAAATACACAGGGGAAGATAATTAACAGAAAAAGAAGCAAGTGTGTAACTCATCAGTAACCATAGAAACAAACTAGTGGCAGGAAAATAAGAACAAAGGAAACAGGAACAGGAACTAGAACTAAACCAAAACAGAGCATGCTCGTTACAATAATTATTATTTACGCTATTTTTCCCAGAGCCTATATTTGACCATCATGTTTGTAAAACTCAAATTCAGGTCTTGATATCTGATATTGATATCCCACTTTTTTACCATTTTTTTACCACACAGAAACCTGTCACACGACTGAAGTAAAATGGCTTGTGAATTTAATTTAATTTCATGTTGAAGAACATTAATGCAGTACAGTTTGTTGATGTAAGCCATGCATAATTAGGGCCTCTGAAATCCATTACATTTTTTTTTTTCGAAATTCTGTTTTTTCCGTTTTAATTTTTAAAAAATTTTTTAATTAAATTTTATTTTATTAATTAAAATCATGAAACTTATACAATTTAACAACAATTTATTAAAAGTTTAACAAAAACTAAATTTTTAGGGCCCTATGAAATACGTTTTATTTATTTATTTTACCTTAAATTCTTTTTTTTTTCTTTTTTTTTTCGAAATTCAGTTTTATTTATTTTTTTTAAATTCTGTTTTTTCCATTTTAATTTTTCTGGATTCCGTTTTTTTTTTTTTTTTTTTTAAGTTTACATTTTTTTGGATTACATTTTAATGGTTAAATTAAATTTTAGTAATCAGAAAGTGTCTAATTATCTAATTAATTAAAATCATGAAACATACAATTTAACAACAATTTATTAAAAGTTTAATAAAAAATTACATTTTTAGGGCCCTATGAAATACGTTTTATTTTATTTTTTTCTCAAATTCAGTTTTATATTTACTAAATTCTGTGTTTTCTGTTTTAAGTTTTCTGGATTCCATTTTAATGGTTTAATTAAATTTTAATAATCAAAAAGCATGTCTGTCAACAAGCATGCAGTGAAGACCTTCGAGTTTCTGTGTGTTTATGATATGACGATAGTTTTTCCTCAAATGAAACAGTAAAATGCTGATGAAGAGACTCTGGAGATGAAGTTCATGCATTAATGTCCTCATATAGTGAGGCGGCAGAGGCTGAAAACACCGCGAGCGCCACGCGTGCTTCAGTATGTGTGTTAAATGAAACTGCGCCTCTGCGCCATTCATTCACACAGAGACACAGAACATGCAGGATTCATATTTAAATGACACTAGTCTATATCACAATCTGATTTAAGTGTACTGACCTACTTTTTATGTATTCATCAAAAATTTGACAAAATACGTGACATTCCGTGTTATACAGTTAATTCCATTTTTATGACTGGATTCCGCGATTCCTTCCGTGTTTTCCGTATCGGTTTCTATGTGAGGAGTGAGATCCTAGCTGAATTCGTTTATAGGACAGGAGTGATTGGAGCTAAACCATTGCAGTGGATGATCATGTACAGTACACACACACACACACACACACACACACACACTTGACTCCCAGCTCAAATGACAGTGTCTGATCCTCTCCCCAGGTTTTGATTGCACTTGATTGTTGGCTGCGTTTCTCTATTGATTTGTTTGGGTCTTGCAGGTTTGTGATCGTGTCTCACACCTGATTTATTTGCGAATGAGGCGAGTCGGACCAGCTCTGTATACCTGCTCACACACACTATCAGGGGACATTAGAGAAAATCAGCTTATTACACGGCTACAGGGTGCAGTTGATTTCTCATTAACATACGACCGCCTACATTTGCATAACACCTACTCAATATTCATCAGCCCTGATGAACGACTGCGTCGACTATGTTGATATGCAGAAGTTAGCCAATCATGGAGATTGTTTACTTACAATTGCTTTTAGTGCATGAAAGAAACTGTGTTCTAGTTCTCTAGGAAGTGATCACTACTTACTACACACTCAGAAGGGCACATCTGTAGAAGATCACTTCACTTGGCATGATGTGTTCTTTTGGAACGACCTGCAACATACATACTGTATATAAGTGTATATATGCCGTTTGCAAACATCTTTCTTAAACAATGAAGAATGTGGCGTCTTCAATGCAAAAATGTAAAACAAAACTTCTGAGAAGAAGCCCTGAAAGAGTGACCCTCCTTGTGCTCTAATTCAGTGAAGGTAAAGTAGGAATTATCGAGTGCCCTGGATGGACTGAAAGTGGGGTAATCAAAAAGGCCACCAATATCAGCAGCACGTAGCACAGCGGATTATTACAACACAATTTATTTAATGGAGGGATAGGGATGCGGCGCTGATGGGACGATAAGAGACGGAGGGGAGGGATGGAGCAGCAGAGTGATTGAAATAATGCCGTGACCTGGGCTCACTTACAGAGAGGTTACCGAACGGGACACATGCCAACACTGCTCGCCTGAAATGCTTTTGTGTTTGAGGACTGTTGCTTTTTTCTTCGTATTAATGTCAACATGAAACAAAAGTTGAAATAGCCTTTTTTTTTCATATAGAGACACATATCCAAGTGAAACGGCTTCGCAAACAAGAACAAATGTAGGGCGGGGCTTGATTTTGTCTGTGGGGAATTGATTGGATGGTTGTGGTTTGCTATTGGTGGATCTCATGTGAGTGACAGGTTGCCCCGCCCTCGTCATCAGAGAAGAGAAGAGATGCTGCAAGAGGGAGGGGAAGATATTCTGATTCAAGATTACGAGGAACATGAGTTTAAAACAATAATGATGTGCACGAATAAATCATTAGTAATAAACACTGCGATATTCCATAAAAAACAAGAATCGTCCGTTTTGATTTCATGGAGACTTTAAAGTTTATATGTTTCATTTTATCAACATTAAAATACTTTCTCGTATTCCAGCATAATGCAGATTATTAATACAATTACTAGTAAGTCACTGACTTGATATTTGATTTTCCTGAGATATGTAAGTGATATGACCCTTCTGACATGTGAGATTGGGGCGGGACTTATTTTTTGTTTGGCCAATGATGAACAGGGGGCGGGGTGATGGGAGTGTTTGGCAAAAAGCTAATTAGTAACAATCATTGTTTTCTTAAAGTGTGAAGCTGTGAGTGGTGCTGAAAATTGACGATTGATATGATGTGTAGATACTAGTGTTAATATAGTATTATTTATATACTATTATAGTATTTATTAATATTTTAAATTTGATTTTATTTTTATATTTTCATTTTAATTTTAGTTAAAGTTTTGGTAATTTTATTATGTGCTTTTTATAAGTATTTCTCTTTAGTTTTAATTTATTTTTATTTCAGTTTTAGTAATTTTATTACTTCAACTTTGAGGGGCCGTTTACACGACACCGTTTTCAACTAAATACGGAAAACTTTTTATGCGTTTTGGCCGTTTATTTACACGACAACAGCGTTTGGGTGGCCTGAAGTGCAAAAGTGCAAGTTTTTGAAAACGGTCTCTGTGTAAACAACAAAAACGTGCATCTGTGAAAACGATGACGCACATGCGCATTACATGTTCAGTCTATAGTTTTCATCGCCATCTAATGGCCTGCCAGCAGAATATAGCATTTTTAGTCGTTTTCACAGATTCGTGTGAATGGGGATCGTTTTGACAATGGTGTCGTCTGTATATGGAAAACTCAAAAGAAAAACTTCTCCATTTTAAGCATATCGTTGTCCTGTAAACGTACCCTCAATTATTTTTATCTCAGTTAGTTACAAAGGCAACATTTCTAATTTTCTTTCATCAATAATTTATATTCCATTTTTTTCAGCTTTATTTCAATTAACAAAAAAGATTGTTTTACTTAGCTGCACTTAACAATAACAACACTAGTGTAATGCTTCATGAGTTTTTATGTGAGCGTAACAGAGCTGTTAGTCTCCAAAGACGCAGCGCTTGTGTTTTTCTTTTCAGTATGGGGTTGAACACATTATTTTTCATCTTTTCTCTTCAAATCTAGTCCTACACAACACCAATTTACAGCCTCGGTGAGAGGACACACTGTATAGAAGGTGTCAGCGTTTCTGAAAGAACAAAACGCCTCCAGGATCAGTTCCTCATATCTGTGACATGCTTCATTTCTTGCAAATAGATTCAACCAATTTTTCCAAGCAGAATTGGCCGCAAACATTTTGTGGTTGTGCGTTCAAATTGACAAATCGGCAATGTCTTTCTGAACACCTAGACAGACACCTAGAATAGTATTAACATTAATTTAACTAACAATATGAATCATTACCTTGGTTTCATGGGATAATTGTAATACTGGATAATACTGCATCACTGTAGACAGCATCAGTGATTATAATGGCTTCTATTCGCTTTTGATGCGACACTCACATCTAGTGTAGGTAAATGTCAGCCGTTAAGCGACTGAACGCCAGTGGGAGGGGCCTATGATGCGATGATGTCTATTTGTCGATCTGTTGCTCTGAAGGCGGGCGTATGCAAATGAATTCACCTGTGTGACATCACAGATCCTGCAATATCAAAAACGAGCTGTTTTTTGTGCTTGATTAAATAAATGCTTTGTTTATAATGAGGAAGCATTTTAAGCTCTGAAACTACAAAGACCGTTTATATGTCTAAAGATCAAGACAAATTAGATTTTTCATGTCATGACCCCTTTAAAGGGGTTTTATTTAAGGGTCTTTGTCATTTTCTTCAAAACCCCAGTGATAAAAACCGTCTGCACTCAGTTCTGTTTAATTCTCACGACACACATTCATATGGAAATCACAAGTGTCGATCATTTATTTGTCATTTGCAGTGTTTTGGAGACTGTTTGCTTAAAGGCTCAATGGAAAGATGATTGACAGCCACTCTTAAAGTTGAGACATGAGCAGATAAGACGGCGAAGCGGCGTCTCACTCAC
The DNA here is from genome assembly GCF_019924925.1 of Ctenopharyngodon idella. Taxonomy (NCBI): domain Eukaryota; kingdom Metazoa; phylum Chordata; class Actinopteri; order Cypriniformes; family Xenocyprididae; genus Ctenopharyngodon; species Ctenopharyngodon idella. Next base: position 15,246,848 of record NC_067237.1, on the reverse strand, counting down.
TCACTCGCAGCCAGAATCAACCACACACTGTACTAAGAATAAAGTGTAAGTGTGTGTGTGTGTGTAGGTCATGTGGAAGGGTAAGTGCCTCTCTGATCGCTGCATCAAGCTTGTTGCGGGATCTTCTGTGTATTTCATACTCGGTTAAGAGCCGCGGATGACAAGGCAGTAGCAAGATGGATCTGACACACATGTGCAAACACACACACACACACACACACACAGAATAGAGCGCCATTTTTCTTTACAGTGTGAAATGAAATGTTTTCCAGTTCCGTTATTTGTCATTTAGGTAAATTCTGTCATGCATATCAAGAGTTTCGGTCACCAGCTTCATTTAACACTTCAGTCAAGCACTGTTGTGATCAGAATATAGGTGGCATCATGTAGTACACACACCCTAGAGTTATTGACACCCTAAACAAACCGGAAAAATCTGTGCAGATGCTGTTTTTGCTTCTGTAAGCAACCACTGAAATGCATCTAGATGCATGTTGTCACACTGTACCTAGTGTTGATTAGGTTTCTTCTGCTGGTGTAAATGCTATGGTAGTGATGGTTTACTCATAAAAGATCCGCTCCTTTTTGCTTCCGTCACGTGACAAATTAATAAAATGACTCTGACCAGAAGATGCAGGGACTCATTTCTGTTTCTCGAAATGTATCTTTGGCAGCATTATAATAATTTCATAATTCAGAAATAATCAAAGATTGCGTAAGTGGACATATTTGGAGAGTTTGGCTATTGAAAATATTAGCAGCATTAATTGTAGGGCTGCCCCCTAATAGTCGACTAATTGTTAGTTGACGAGAAGAGGCTTAGTCGACCAAAATTGGAATTAGGTGGTTAGTTGCAGAAAAAACCCCCGAAAACATGCAATTTGTGATGGACAGATCATTAACGGGCAGGAAATCCAAACATTCGCCTGTAATTCATCGACCTCAAATATGGCTTATCACTTGAAACATGTAAGTAGTAGCAACTTTATAAGTCCACTCACTCTAACGTTAACCTTGATAAATGTGTGCTATTATTTGGTGCATATCCAAGTGTTTGTGTGGAGAGCATGTTTACTGCATGACGTGGAGGCGCCGGTGCGATCACTTGCATTTAACTTAAAATACTCCATCATTTTTGACCATACAGAATCCAGCATTCGAAACTGTAAATGGTTTTATTTCTGTAAACTCACAATAACAACAAAACGTTGTGCTTTTGTAAAATGATGAAAACAATCAGAATGCCGCTATCTGCCGTCTCAAGTGAACTTGAGCGCGTCACAAAAAACTCAGCATATACTTGCCTCACAGATGTGAGAAATATATCTATGGAAAGCTTGAAATGAATTCAAATTCAAATGTTAAACAAATATTCTCAGGTTATGTAATCAATATTAAACATGCATATAGGCACTACTGCGGAGATGACGAGTTAGCATCGTCGACTTCATCTCTGCAGCCAAAAACACAAAAAATACTTCTTTCAATAAATTGTTAAAATGTTCAGACAGTCTCCTTCTGTTTATTCACGTCATAATCATTACGTTTGCCAGTGCACTGCTGCAAACTTTATGTGTGCGTTTGAGCACTGATTAGGATATGTATTATATATAGGCGATTAAAGGCTCATTATTATGATTTATACGGTTTATTAATATAAACGCACGATTAGTTGACTAATCGCTTAAAATGAACGACTGCTAGTCGGCTAGTCGAGGACATTCATTGTATATTTACTACCTTTCAGAATCTGAGGATGTAAAAACATCTGAAAGAAAATAACTCCTGTATGGCATGCTAATGTTTCTATAGGGAGGAGCAAAGATTATGTATGTGGCCTGAACGGACAGATGCATTTATACTTGGTTGAGCGAAGAGTTTTGTGTATGTGATTGGATTGCTGTCTTGAATGCATCTTAAAGGGTTGTGTCAGAGCTCTCAGAAGAAAGATTAAGAATGATTATTTTTCATCTTTTAGGTCTGAAACATGCCGGTACATTGCACAGCATAAATGAGTAAACCCCCTCTGAACAAATACAAAAGATGTATTTTCTTTATGATCACTAATACAGTTCATGGAAAGATGGCAAAACTAAAATGTATTAAACATATACATAATAAAAACTGAGAAATATATGTCATTAATAGCCATAAAATAAGTAAATTAGACAATTTTGTTTAAATTAAGGATTGCAGAAATGAGTACACCCTAGATTTAATTCAACAAATGTATAATATTCTAGCACTTAGTATGCCCTCCATAATTTTGAATATACTGCTCTGAACCTTCTTGGCACGGAGTGTACAAGTTCGTGACAAATCGTCACATCTGTCCTGTTTTACTCCTGGATGATGAGCTCCTTAAATGCCCTGATCTTTAATGGGGAGTGTTGCTCAACTCGTCTCTACAGAATCCCCCACAGGTGCTCAAGAGAGTTAAGATTGTGCAATACATGTCCACAGAAGGTTATTCACCTTGGGAGAATGCATATCCTCATTGTCATGTTGAAAAAATGCCCAACAATGCAGGGAATGAGGAAAGGGTAACATCTTCTGTTTCAAGTTTGTGTATTAAATTACACAGTGGTGTGGGAATTCATGACAGCATTGATAAAGCACAACTCTCTCACACCTTCAGCACTCATACATCCCTATATAAGAGCTTTACTACCACTGAACTTTACTGTGGGAACCAGGCACTTCTCACTGTACTCCTCCTCTAGCAACACCATAACATTTTGGATGCTGTTAGATCCAAAATGATTGATTTGGTCTCATGAGACCAGAGTATTGATTCCCAGAATCTGTATTTTGTAAATATGGGCTTTGGAAATTAACTGACTTTATTGTGCTTTGGCTACAGTAGGTAGATCCAGTGAGAACAACAACCATGCATGTCATTTCTGCAGGCTGCATCTTACTCTGTGAGATAAACAGTCACTCTTTTCATAGCTTTTGCTGGCTCTGAGACACTCGCTTGGTATTTTTCCTGCTTTTTGTCTAGCAAAAAAATCCCTCATCACTAAATGAAAGCTTAAAATGAAGGCCTGATTATTTCAGGGGCCTTGTCACAAAAATATTTTGTTTTATTTAGTAACTTTTAGGAGGGTGTACTCATTTTTGCTACACAACATTTTATCACCTTGATAAGAAAATCTTATTTCCCTGAATAATTTTGACATGCTTCTTTGGTAATTGATTAAGCAGACTTGCTGGAACATTATATCTCTAAAGAACCCTAACATGTCTTCTAAGTAACTGAGTAATTGCTGACTTTCAGAAGTTTCAGAGGGGGTGTACTCATTTATGCTGTGCACTGTACATGAACGTACACAGTATTTAATGTGTCGTTGTGCTGCATTGAATGTAGGCATTGCAATTGACCATATGCACAGAACTTTCTTAAGAACTTCCGCAATAATATAAACCAGCAGGAAAAGTTCCGGTGAGATGTCACTTGTTGATGTCTCAGTATCTTCAATGTCCTGAGGTAGCTTTAACAGCATCAATAGTGTAATACTTAGTTTATAATCAGAATATAATCACTTAAATAGTCAAGCATAGTGCTAATTTAGTTATTCAAACGTAAGACGACATAAAAAAAAGATGAGTCTCAGTGTTCCTCCTCAGCAAAATTAAATTCGACCACCAGTTTTCACACTTTTGTGTGGGAAAAAAGCGTCAACACACTGTAAATTAAAGATTTATTGTGCACTTTAGTTAGATTCATTGACTAAAATGTGAGTTTTCACAAGTGTGCTGAACTAACAGCTTCTGATTATAAAGGGAGAGCGCGGTGCTCGCTTTCTGTGTAATTCATTCACAAGAAAAGTTATTGTTTTCCATGAGATTTTGTGAATACTTCATACTTCACCTTGACAAAATGTATTTTTAAACCTAGTGATTTTATAATGTTTAATATGTATTCAAAAGCGAAACTGAGTGAAAAACTATTACAGGAAATGGCTAATATGAGCCAATAAATGCTCCTCTGCTGCCATCTGATGGTTATAATGGTTTTGTATTTTTTTAAATAAAAGTGTTTTCTATCAAATATTGGATTTCCTACATCTCTCTGTTTCTCTCTCTTTCTCTCTCTGGATCAGTTTGGCTGTAAGGGATCGAGCAGCTTTCATTCTGCTCTTTCCATTTGCTGATTACATCACCTGCTGCTGGGGGATAATGGTATGCATCTGAGCAGGAGGTGACGGCGTGTGTTTGTGCCTGTACATTAGGTTACCTTCTCGTTAGGTGACGGTAGACAGTTTCCACTTCCACTATCCCTCTCTCTTTATCACACACACAGAAATACTCTCTTTACCAGCTCACATTCGTCTCATTTAGAGATAAACTGTCTCAGATACACTCTGGTGCTGTGGTTTTCCTCTACGTTCTGTCCATCTCACTCAGCGGCTGATATCTGTGATAGAAACAGAAATACACTCCAGCACAGATAACCAGCGATCCTAAAAGAGAGTGATGGAGAGAGAGACAGATTAAACGAGTACTGTGACTCTTCTCTGAAGGAGAAGCATACTTAGTTCTTTCGTTACATAACGACTGTAGAAAATTGTTATAAAGCACTGTTTTTACTGTATTATTTATATTATATTATTATTTTGTTATATTATTATTATTTGTTGTAAAATGCTTATCGTCTGTAATTTTACAGTGGTGTGAATGTTGTGATAGTAATATGCGAAGGAGCGGGTAAAATTTTATAGTTGTTGTTGCTGTAGATTTTAGTTCATAACGACTTGTTTGGGTCTGTTCCTCACACCCAGCTATCATATGAGTTCAGAAGACTTAAACTATGACCTGTTTTATGCTCATTTATGGTACTTTCATGATGCTTTAGTACTTTTTCATGGTTTATTTGTAAGAGTGTCCTTAAATTCCATTGTGTGTGTGTGTCTGTGAGTGTGTGTGTGTGTGTGTGTGTGCGTGTGTAAGTGTGTACCTGGTAAACCCTATGTTGTGAGGACCAAATGTCCCCTCAAGAATAGTAATACCAGTGATTTTTTTTTTTTACAAACCCGATTCCAAAAAAGTTGGGACACTGTACAAATTGTGAATAAAAATCTCATAAACTTATATTTTATTCACAATAGAATATAGATAACATATCAAATGTTGAAAGTGAGACATTTTGAAATGTCATGCCAAATATTGGCTCATTTTGGATTTTATGAGAGCTACACATTCCAAAAAAGTTGGGACAGGTAGCAATAAGAGGCCGGAAAAGTTAAATGTACATATAAGGAACAGCTGGAGGACCAATTTGCAACTTATTAAGTCAATTGGCAACATGATTGGGTATAAAAAGAGCCTCTCAGAGTGGCAGTGTCTCTCAGAAGTCAAGATGGGCAGAGGATCACAAATTCCCCCAGTGCTGCGGCGAAAAATAGTGGAGCAATATCAGAAAGGAGTTTCTCAGAGAAAAATTGCAAAGAGTTTGAAGTTATCATCATCTACAGTGCATAATATCATCCAAAGATTCAGAGAATCTGGAACAATCTCTGTGCGTAAGGGTCAAGGCCGGAAAACCATACTGCATGCCCGTGATCTTCAGGCCCTTAGACGGCACTGCATCACATACAGGAATGCTACTGTAATGGAAATCACAACATGGGCTCAGGAATACTTCCAGAAAACATTCTCGGTGAACACAATCCACCGTGCCATTCGCCGTTGCCGGCTAAAACTCTATAGGTCAAAAAAGAAGCCATATCTAAACATGATCCAGAAGTGCAGGCGTTTTCTCTGGGCCAAGGCTCATTTAAAATGGACTGTGGCAAAGTGGAAAACTGTTCTGTGGTCAGACGAATCAAAATTTGAAGTTCTTTTTGGAAAACTGGGACGCCATGTCATCCGGACTAAAGAGGACAAGGACAACCCAAGTTGTTATCAGCGCTCAGTTCAGAAGCCTGCATCTCTGATGGTATGGGGTTGCATGAGTGCGTGTGGCATGGGCAGCTTACACATCTGGAAAGGCACCATCAATGCTGAAAGGTATATCCAAGTTCTAGAACAACATATGCTCCCATCCAGACGTCGTCTCTTTCAGGGAAGACCTTGCATTTTCCAACATGACAATGCCAGACCACATACTGCATCAATTACAACATCATGGCTGCGTAGAAGAAGGATCCGGGTACTGAAATGGCCAGCCTGCAGTCCAGATCTTTCACCCATAGAAAACATTTGGCGCATCATAAAGAGGAAGATGCGACAAAGAAGACCTAAGACAGTTGAGCAACTAGAAGCCTGTATTAGGCAAGAATGGGACAACATTCCTATTCCTAAACTTGAGCAACTTGTCTCCTCAGTCCCCAGACGTTTGCAGACTGTTATAAAAAGAAGAGGGGATGCCACACAGTGGTAAACATGGCCTTGTCCCAACTTTTTTGAGATGTGTTGATGCCATGAAATTTAAAATCAACTTATTTTTCCCTTAAAATGATACATTTTCTCAGTTTAAACATTGTTGTATTCTGAATAAAATATTGAAATTTGAAACTTCCACATCATTGCATTCCTTTTTTATTCACAATTGTACAGTGTCCCAACTCTTTTGGAATCGGGTTTGTACCTTGCCGGGACATTTTTTGGTCCCCACTTATAAATCATACTAAATCTTATGTGTGTGTGTGTGTGTGTGTGTGCATGGCAGTGGTGAGTTCTTCTGAAGTATGTACTTGGTTCCTCAGTGGGGTTAAGTGTAACTCAGAGAACATTATCCATCTGCTGACAGACTCTTCTGCGTTCAGTTTATCTGGTGAAGTGGGTTTGAACAGTAGCTGAAGTCCTGCGGTCCCAGTGCTGACGGGCAGAAGAAAGAATTCCAGCAAACAAGGCATCACGGATCCCTTTTACATGTGTGCAAACTATTTGTGCACCTAAACACTATTTCCTGGGGTTGCTTTTGACTAAAATTAATGAATTGTCAAAATGTTCACACTTATCCTCATCATTTCTCTGCATGACTTCAAAAAGCAGTCCGTTTAATAGTAATGGCCAGAAAGAAGGTGGAAAAGTCAATTATCACAGTTTTTTGGTGCAAACAAACTTTACTAACATTGTAAGTGGATCTCAAGAAAAATAATTAACCAAATTAAATGAATCCTTATGAAGAGATCTCATTTGTGATTCCTATGGGGCGAGTCCTTGTGTCTACACACACACACACACACACAGATGTGGCCATACTGTTCAGGGTGTCCTATAAGAGTTGAATCTCAGTGGATTGGACAGGGTGCGAGAGAAAAGACTAATTCAGACCGGCACAATATACTGCAGCTGTCTGATACCACATGATCTAACATCCGCTCTCTCTCTCTCTCTTTCTCTCTCTTTAATGTGTCATGAGTGTGTGTGTGTGTGTGTGTGTGTGTGTGTGTGTGTGTGTGTGGCCAGATGGCACATCCCCACTTCTGAGAGGGATTCTTCCAACAAACAACAAACTTGTGAGCCAACAACCACCTCAAAAACAAACAGCCGCCTCACAAACAAACACACAGCCAGAGCAAGAAAATGCATAATTCATGAGGACGCTGCTTATAATTCATGTTCATAAATGAGCTGCTTCAGTCGGGCCGTCAGAGACTGAAATAACACACCATTCAGAGCTACAGTGTGTGGGTGGTTGCCAGGGTGTTGCTATGGGGTTGCTTGGGTGTTTATTGGATTAATTGTTTATTGTAGTGAATATAACAAAAAAACTGTATAAGTGTTGAACAGTAACGGGATGAAACACACTCTCTCATATTCATTCATTCACATTCATTCTCCTCTCGTGCAGCCATGACTCCTGCGTGTTTTTCCATGATGACAGCCAGCTGGAGTGTGTGTGTGTCTGTGTGTGTGGAGAGAGAGAGAGAGGCTTATCTTGTAGCTGAAGGCACTCAAAAGGTGAAAACATGTCATGGACGTCCTCTCAGAAAAACAGGACTCTCTCTCTCTTTCTCCGCAGTGGATGAGGGAAAGGTCATGGAGGTTCATCTCAGGTGTGTGTGTGTGTGTGTGTGTGGACATTACTTCTTTTCTCTTTCTGCTAATGGATATTTTCCTCCATCCATCTGCTGTTCTGTCCTTCTTTGCATTTTAAACAAATATTCCCAAAACTAAACGGGAGAATCTCAGGGAAACACGTCTGGGTCACATTTCATCTCTCAAAATAGAACATTATTTTTTCACAATTAATTAAATTAATTGGCATTTTTCTCATTAACATTCAAAGGTTTGTAATCAGTAAGATTTCTAAAGGTTTCTGAAATAAGTCTCTTCTGCTCATCAAGGCTTAATTTATGTGATCAAAAATACTGTAAAATGTGAATTATTATTACCATTTAAAATAACTGTTTTCTGTGTAAATATATAGTAAAATGTAATTTATTCCTGTGATCAAAGCTGAATTTATTTGATTAAAAATACAGTAAAAATTATACAATATTATTATAATTTAATACAGCTGTTTTCTATGTGAATATACTGTAAAATGTAATTTATATCTGTGATCAAAGCTGAATTTATTTGATTAAAAATACTGTAAAAAATTGTAAAATATTATTATAATTTAATACAGCTGTTTTCTGTGTAAATATATAGTAAAATGTAATTTATTCCTGTGATCAAAGCTGAATTTATTTGATTAAAAATACAGTAAAAATCACAAAATATTACAATTTAAAACAGCTGTTTTCTATGTGAATATACTGTAAAAAATAATTTATTTATGTGATCAAAGCTGAATTTATTTGATTAAAAATACTGCAAAAAATTTTAAAATATTATTATAATTTAAAACAGCTGTTTTCTGTGTAAATATATAGTAAAGTGTAATTTATTCCTGTGATCAAAGCTGAATTTTCAGCATCATTACTCCAGTCTTCAGTGTCACATGATCCTTCAGAAATCATTCTGATATGATGATTTGCTGCTCAAGAAACATTTATGATTATTATCAATGTTGAAAACAGATGTGCTGCTTCATGTTTTTGTTTTCAGGAAAGTGTAAAAGAACAGCATTTATTTGAAATAGAATCTTTTATAACATTATAAATGTCTTTACTGCCACTTTTGATCAGTTTAATGCATCCTTCAGTATCAATATATTTAAAATAATAAAATTTACTGATCCAAAGCTTTTGAGTGGTACCGTAATATAGTATAAATTAAAGATGAGTAAATGCTTGACAATTTAAATTCCATTTTTTCGGCATTATGTGTGGGTAAATGTGTTGAATTGTCATGAAAATGTCACCATGCAAAAAAATCTTAATGAATTAATAGACTTCATGTTCTTTAAAGGTGAAGTATGTAATGTGTAAATGTAAAATAATTCCTCCAATCACAATTTTGGCTATTTCCCCCTCTAAAAAAAGTATAAACACTGCCCTCGTGGTGCTTTCCAAACACTGATCTTTCCTGGAAACCTTCTGTAATTATGTTTGGTTGTGCTAGTTTTACAGTACAAACTTTACCTTTGCAATTTCCTTTGATTGTGCATGTTCTTGACAGGTTTTGTGAGATTTACTCGAGCACTTTCTCTGTGTCTGTGTTCCTCCTGTCGTGCTGTTGTCTTCTCTCTCTCTTGTTTTCTTCTTCTCTCTGGATGTGTGGGGAATTCATAGTCTAACGTCAGAGAAACGCTGTGTGCCGCGAGAGAGAGCGAAACCACTGTAAATACTGGATGGAGTCTATTTCTGTCTCAGAACATGAGATTGACTGTTAAATGCACACGTACGCAAACACACACACACACACACACACACACACACACTGTATTTATAGAGCATGTTGGGGTTTCTATCCATAAAAAATATGCTCCTTCACAACACAACGTTCATATACATGTACAAACATCTAGAACATAAACACAAATGTTTCTAGAAATTACATCAGTAACATAAGAGCAGAAGTTCATCACTAAAATAAGACCCGCCTTAAAACTTTGATTTAGAGAATTCATGTTCATGCTTTAACAAGCTTCACATTGAAAATAACAATTAAAATTGTCAATCATTTTGCACAATTACATCTTTGAAAAGCAGTCTGGTGCTGATTATACTGAAGTGTTATTTTAGTATTTTTGCTTTAAATACACTACTATTATAGTATTGTCGTGTGTTTTTATCAATTTTTGTAATATTTCTATTTGTCTCTAATTTATTTTTATTTCAGTTTTAGTAATACTAGTACTTAAACATTTATTTCTGTTCATTATTTTTTTCATTTAAGTTTTTCATCTAATATGTTTTATTTCATTTTAAAACACTCTGAATGCTGGGTTAAAAACAACCCAAGTTGGGTTAAAAATGGACAAAACCCAGCGTTTAGGTTGTTTTAACCCAGTAGTTGGGTTAAATGTTTGATCAACATGCTGGGTAGTTTTATTTAACTCAACTATTGTTTAAAAATGACTATATGTCTGGCTTAAAATGAACCCAAAATAGGTTGTAAATTAAAAATCAGACACATAATAATTACTAGAGGCAACAATAATAATCAAAAGGTGAACATTTATTAATAATCAATTTAATAAACAGTTGCCAACGGGTTGAAGGTCCAAATGTCAGTTTCAGTGCAGCTTCAAAGAGCTCTACATGATCCCAGACGAGGAATAAGAGTCTTATCTAGAGAAACCATCGGACATTTTCTAAAAAAAAATAAAAATTTATATACTTTTTAACCACAAATGCTCATCTTGCACTGCTCTGTGATGCTCCACGCATTACGTAATCATGTTGGAAAGGTCACGTGTGACGTAGGCAGAAGTACCGATCCAGTTTTTACAAAGCAAACGTACAAAGACTAAGTCAAACGGCCTTTACAAAAAAAAAGGTAAAACAACGACGTCGGACGATTTTGAAGTTGGAGGAGAAAATGTGAGTTTTTCGCCCTACCGCGGTACTTCCGCCTGCGTGACGCGTGACCTTTCAACATGATTACGTAATACGTGGCGCATCGCACAGTAGTGCAAGACGAGCATTTGTGGTTAAAAAGTGTATAAATGTTTATTTTTTTTTAGAAAATGTCTGATGGTTTCTCTAGATAAGACTCTTATTCCTCGTTGAAGCTGCACTGAAACTGACATTTGGACCTTCAACCCGTTGAACCCCAGTGAAGTCCACTATATGGAGAAAAATCCTGGAATGTTTTCCTCAAAAACCTTCATTTCTTTTCCACTGAAGAAAGAAAGACATGAACATCTTGGATGACATGGAGGTGAGGAAATTATTAGGAAATTTTCATTCTGAAGTGAACTAATCCTTTAAAGACCAGATAACTTTGAACGAATGTTCTATTAACGTTACAAGAAGAAGGTTTGTTCATAACGTTGAGAGAACGTTGCCAGAACGTTCTGAGAATGTTCCCTGTTAGCTGGGATTACATCATCAGGTCCAGATGACCTAGTTAAAGCTGTCAACACGACCAGAGACACAAAAGTAGACTGGCAGAAAATGGCAAATGTCGATTACACATTAGCTAGTGTGTGTGTGTGTGTGTGTGTGTGTGTGTGTGTGTGTGCTGGGGAATACTGAGGTTGAAGAACAAATGTTGCGAGTGTTGAATGTGCCGCTCCTGTGATGTACGTGACGTTCTCCTGGGTTTTAAACCTCAGCGAACAATGTCAGAAACATCACACTAAATATAACACACACCCTGACAGCAATGCGAACCGCCGGATTCCCTCGCTACTTTGAAGAATTCCAATTACTGTCAGTGTTTTCAGTGTGTGTGTGTGTGTGTGTGTGTGTGTGTGTGTGTGTGTGTGTACACAGCTCAGTCATCACAGACAGTTGTGTGTGTGTGTGTGTGTGTGTGTGTGTGTGTGTGTGTGTGTGTGTGTGTAATTTCCACTGTAATTAGAGTTTATTCAGTATGTCGTGATTCATCCACAAATTGCTTAAAGAAACAATAAATAAACTATATTGAACAGTGGGTGTTTGAATTTCAGAGGAAAATCTCCACAGATACGAGCGAATCGAACCGCTTTGGCTTTAAATTGGCTTTCAAACCGACGATGGATTTTTATGGGCTGCCTAAACTTGGGAGGGTAAATCAAGCAGAACCAGACAAACCGTTCACAACACTGACCTTCTCTCTCTATGCAATCTATAGAGGCGTGAGGATATATCGCCCAACAACAGAGCCAATCTAGATTCAATTACCAACTGGGCCAAGAGGGCAATTTATAACTAAACACACACACACACACACACACAGGTGTGGACGCTCCTGAGGATGGGAGAGGTCGCGCTGCATGCATTAAACTCCGGTGTTTACCGTGGAGAACGATGAGGAATTCAGCGTCATGACTTTCTGAACATAATTCATCGCTGAAATCTCAAGTGCATCCCGCTTACGATTCATAAGCTGAAATCCACAGCGAACGGAATTTGAATTTATTGCCGAAATGAATTTTCTAAGTCACAAAGGTGTGTGCGTGCATTTGCATTCTGAATAATTATGCATCATCATGAGCATGTGATTTATGTGAGCTCATGAAAAACTGCTGTTTTTCCTCAGTGTTTTGTCTTGTTTTCCAGTACAAATGTGTAAACATTCTTAAATCAAGATGCAAAATGGCAAAAGAAAACAATATCTGCCAGTGGGGTCTGAAAACAAACCTTTTTCTTTCTTGTTTTAAAGGATTAGTTCACTTCAGAATTAAAACTTCCTGATAATTTACTCATCCCCATGTCAGATGTTTATGTCTTTCTTTCATCAGTCGAAAAAAAAAGGTTTTTGAGGAAAACATTCCAGGATTTTTCTCCATATAGTGGACTTCACTGGGGTTCAACGGGTTGAAGGTCCAAATGTCAGTTTCAGTGCAGCTTCAAAGAGCTCTACATGATCCCAGACGAGGAATAAGAGTCTTATCTAGAGAAACCATCGGCCATTTTCTAAAAAAAAGTAAAAATTATATACTTTTTAACCACAAATGCTCATCTTGCACTGCTCTGCGATAATGCATTACGTTGAAAGGTCACGCGTAGGAAGTACCGCGGTAGGGCGAAAAACTCCATCTCATTTTCTCCTCCAACTTCAAAATCGTTGGACGTTGTTGTTTTACCTTTTTTTATAAAGGGCGTTTGACTCAGTCTTTGCACGTTCACTTTGTAGACACTTGAAGTCCGTCACGCGTGACCTTTCCAACATGATTACGTCATGCGTGGAGCATCACAGAGCAGTGCAAGACGAGCATTTGTGGTTAAAAAGTATATAAATTTTATTTTTTTTAGAAAATGAGCGATGGTTTCTCTAGATAAGACTCTTATTCCTCGTCTGGGATCATGTAGAGCTCTTTGAAGCTGCACTGAAACTGACATTTGGACCTTCAACCCGTTGAACCCCAGTGAAGTCCACTATATGGAGAAAAATCCTGGAATGTTTTCCTCAAAAACCTTCATTTCTTTTCCACTGAAGAAACATGAACATCTTGGATGACATGGGGGTGAGGAAATTATCAGGAAATTTTAATTCAGAAGTGAACTAATCCTTGATGCACAAACCTAATTTTCATAAGTCATTTTGTTTCTCCAGTAAATGCATCTTGATTTAAGAATGTTTAGATATTTGTACTGGAAAACAAGACAAAAATACTGAGGAAGGACAAGGTCATGATGGTACACCAGTTTGAGCAATGCTAAAACCAGCATGAAAGCATCCAAAACATACTTAATACTGCGAACAAGAAATTGAATCTTCTTAACTGGTGAAATCTGTTCTTAACCTGCTCAACAGACTAGCTGATCAAGGCATTTTGTTTCCCACAATGCTTTAGACGCATACACTTTGCTGCATGTATGTAATTAAATGGCCACATGCTCATGTGTTTTATGTACAGAACAAGATGCACTGTAGATGTTTCTGCTGATAGTTTGTGTACAAAAGACTAAAGTTATGCTGCCTTTCAACTACTTTGAGAAAACACTGGGCTTAGATTAAGCCAGGATTAGGCTTTAGTTCAATTAGGCCATTAAAGTAGCTTTTATAAAAGTGCCTGGAGTGTATCTTGACACAAAACAGTGGCACTGTCATATTATAAGATGTGTTAATGCAAGTTGCTTTCAGTTAAGACAACTCAAAGTTCAATGCAAAGGGAGATATTTACTTTTACAGAAATCTCTGTTTAAGGACTACAACAAATGGCTGGTAGGGACTACAACGAGCTTCTTCCTGGGTTAGTGACATCACTAACCCTAAAATTTACATAAACCCCGCCCCCAAGAACACGCATTAAAGGGGGCGAGGCCATGTTGGGCTGCTTTAGAGAAGAGGAAGAGTTGTTGTTTTACGCCGGACTGCTTCACAAAAGAGGGTCAATTCAACAAAAAAAGAATAACATGACGGCACATGCTAGTTGATGAGTTGAATCCACTCCACAGCAACTACATAAATCTATCCACTAACCATTCAGAAACGTCTAAAAGTTGTAACTTCTTCCTGAGTCTCTCCATCAGTGTCGACTCCGGTTTGAACAATGTAAGGCTGAACACCGTCGTCATTTTGTCTGCGTGAGATTCTCCAGCTTTGTTGTTGTTGAGCAACTGAAGCGAGCTGTTAAAGCTCCGCCCCCTCTTCTGGAAAGGGGGCCGGGAGCAGCAGCTCATTTGCATTTAAAGAGACACACACAAAAACGGCGTGTTTTTGCTCACACCCAAATAGGGGCAAATTTGACAAGCTATAATAAATTATATATAATCTGCATTATACACATTTTTTAGAATTTATATGCATCTTGGCGTTTCCATCCAGCGTTTTTTTTTTATGCGATATCCCAAAATGCCCATAAAAATAGATGTATGGAAACATAGCTATTGTTAAACTTCTCACTGTCGTTCTCCTCCAGGTTTTACTGGGATCTCACCATGCTGCTCCTGATGGTGGGAAATCTAATCATCATTCCCGTGGGCATCACCTTCTTCAAAGACGAGCACACGCCGCCGTGGATCGTCTTCAACGTGGTTTCCGACACCTTCTTCCTCATGGACCTGGTGCTGAACTTCCGCACGGGAATCGTGAAGGAGGACAACGCGGAGATCATTCTGGACCCTCAGCAGATCAAGATCAAATATCTGCGCTCCTGGTTCGTGGTGGACTTCATCTCCTCCATCCCCGTGGACTACATCTTCCTCATTGTGGAGACACGCATCGATTCGGATTTCTACAAGACGGCGCGCGCTCTGCGGATCGTACGCTTCACGAAGATCCTCAGTCTGCTGCGGCTGCTGCGGCTCTCGCGGCTCATACGCTACATTCACCAGTGGGAGGAGGTGAGTGGACGTTTGAGGGTTTGTGACAGCGTTCACCGCTCCGATGTGTGGTGATAATGTGATCCAGGGGGATTTGCACAGCTGTGCTCTGAGGAAAATATTATCGCTGTTTCAGAGGTAAAGAGGGTCAATGGAGTTGTCAGATATAGTTCAGCCAAAATAGTTTCTGTCATTGTTTACTCACTCTTGACATCGTTCAAATTTGATGCCAATCAGTACGTTTATATGCACTTTAAATGCATCATGAAAAAATTATATTCCGATTGCAGCCATTTTCTAAATGCAGTTTATACGATTTACACGTTTCCTTGCTGTTATTTTCCGGGAGATTCGAGATGCTGCCGTTGGTTGTACAGTATGATCAGTTATTCGTTTTAATATTACTTTTTCACTATAATTTAATTAGAACATTTCTTACCTTCAAAAATGCCAGACAACATTGTTACGAAAATTATTAATAATATTAATTATTATTATTATTAATAATAATCTTTATTTTATTATTTTATATTTATTAAAAATATATATAATAATAACAATTATTATTATTTAAATTAATGTACATTTATTATAATAATTCTATAAATTAATATACTCAATAACTTAATTAGGACTTGAACACTTCACAACTTCAAAAATGCCAGACAACACTGCCACAAAAATTATTAATAATAATAATAAATGTTATTATTATTATTATTATTATTATTATTATTGTTAGTAGTAGTATATTTATTGTATATTAAATTATAATTATAATCATAATAATTATTATTATTAATATTAATGTACATTCGTTATAATAATTCATTAAAATAATATATTCAGTAACTTAATTAGGACTCGAACACTTCTCATCTTCAAAAATGCCAGACAGCACTGCCACAAAAATTAATAATAATAATAATTGCTATGATTATTATTATTAGTTGTAGTAGTAGTAGTAGTATATTTATTATATATTTAATTATAATTATAATCATTATTATTGTTAATATTAATATTAATGTACATTTATTATAATAATTCATTCAAATAATGAATTTTTTTTAACATAATTAGGACTCGAACACTTCTCAACTTCAAAAATGCCAGACAACACTGCCACAAAAATTAATAATAATAATAATTGCTATGATTATTATTATTAGTTGTAGTAGTAGTAGTAGTATATTTATTATATATTTAATTATAATTATAATCATTATTATTGTTAATATTAATATTAATGTACATTTATTATAATAATTCATTCAAATAATGAATTTTTTTTAACATAATTAGGACTCGAACACTTCTCAACTTCAAAAATGCCAGACAACACTGCCACAAAAATGAATAATAATAATAATAATATTAATAATAATAATAATTGTTATTATTATTAATAGTAGTAGTAGTAGTAGTATTTGTATTGTATATTTAATTATAATTATGATCATTATTATTATTATTATTCATATTAATGTACATTTATTATAATAATTATATAAAAATATTATTTAAATTTTTTATTATTTTACATTTATTAAAATGTATAATAATCAGCCCCTCCAGGATTTCACAGGACTTTTTTTCTGATTTTTGCGGCCTAAAATGACTGAATTTGCTGCGGCTTTTCTCAAAATTTGTGTTGACTGGTGCCATTAAAGGATTAGTTCGCTTTCAAATGAAAATTACCTCAAGCTTTACTCACCCTCAAGCCATCTTCTATGATTTACTTCTTTCTGATGAATGCAATCGGAGAAATATTAATAAATATCCTGACGCATCCGAGCTTTATAATGGCAGTGAACAGGGGTCACTAGTATGAGCTGAAGAAAGTGTCTCCATCTACATCCATCCATCATAAACACACTCCACACCGCTCCAGGGGTTAATAAAGAGTAAAGCTTGGGGTAATTTTCATTTGAAAGTGAACAGATCCTTTAACCTTTGAGATCTCTGATGTTTGACTGCAGACGTTTGATTTAATGTCTTGACAAACATGAGCATAGTTTGAGTGAGATTTGCTCTCCGTTCAATCTGGTTATGTTGTAGAAGCGCTTGAGATACAGAAGAGATCTCATTAGACACTGAATCCAGTTTGTTCTCTGCAGAAATCACAGGCTGGATGCAGCATATGTTACACCACTCTCATTACAGTCATGGAGGTTTGGCAGAAATCGAAGTGTTGAGTCTTACACGTATCAATTAATGAATATTTCAAAGTAGAGTGCTAACATTAGCCTGTAATTTTCTCTCATCCTCTTGAGGATTGGTTTGGATGGTGATTACAGCGATGATTAGCAGCGCTCCTCTCTCTCTCTCTCTCTCTGCGTCGGCAGGTGAACGGGTGAACAGGGTCTCAGAGGTGAGAAGTGAAGCCGTAGATCGCAGCTGGTGCCTCATTTAGTCGGCCGCGTTCGCTCTCATGACAGCATGTCATGCGTTTCTCCATAGCAGCGCGCCGCAAACTGAACGGATCCTATTGGAAGTGTGCAAAACATGTTAGAAATGCAAGAGGCATGAGAAAGACGCAATTACATTAACAAATCCTGAGACTCGTTTCAGAACAGCATTTGTGAAGCTGACGTTTACAGAATGGTATATAGTGATATATGTTTGATATTCAATATCTTCCTTCAGTTACTCTGAGCAATATAGCAGATATTTATGAAATAATAATAATAATAATAATATAATTAGGATCACAATCATGCATTTTGTGCTGACGATTAACTGTCATACAAATAATTTAGATTAACATTTTAATTCTGTTTGTTAAAAGCCTAATATGATAGTTTAATATGAGAATTATTATATAATATAATAAAAATTTATTAATAATGATTATACTAATAAAATAAAATAATAGTTATAATAAAATAGGCCCATATGATTTACTTAAAAAATGAATAATTATATGATTATTTATAATATAATATAATGTAATTATATACTATAATAAAAATGCATTTATAATAATAATAATTATAATAATAATAAAATAATAATTATAATAAAAGAGGCCCATATGAGTTACTTATAAACATTAATAATTATATAATTATTTATAATATAATATAATATAATATATAATAAAAATGTAATAATAATAATAATACAAATAATAAAATAATAATTATAATAAAATAAGCCCTTATGATTTATTTCAAAAAGTAATATAATATAATATAATATAATATAATAATTATATACTAAAATAAAATGCATTACTACTACTACTACTACTACTAATAATAATAATAATAATTATAAAATAGGCCATTATGATTTGCTTAAAAATGAATAATTATATAATTATTTATAATATAATATAATATAATATAATTATATACTATAATAAAAATGCATTTATAATAATAATTGTAATAATAATAAAATAATAATTATAATAAAATAAGCCCATATGATTTATTTCAAAAAGTAATAATATAATATAATATAATATAATATAATATAATATAATATAATATAATGCAGTCTGATTAAACCCTCAAACCTTCATTTTGTATGAAGGTTTGAGGGTTTAATCAGACCTTTGACTATCTTTGTGTATTTTATAACAGTGTATTTTTATAACTTATATAATTTTTTTATTCTTTGGCAAAATGTGATTGAAATCGTGTGACAGGCCTAAATATAATATAATTATAATTGCGGTGTTCACAGAGCTGCTTGTTGAAAAATGTTCACAGATGTCCTGGTGTGGCTTTTTAAAAATGTTTTAGCGTATATTTGTGTTCATGTAGTGAATGGTGATTGAACATGGTGAATGACTTTATTATTTTAACTTGATTTTGACTGTATTTTAGAAAATCATACCCAAAAGCTTCTGCGCCTGTTTGTGATGGAGGATAGTGAAGTCAGAGGAACAGATGAAACTAACTGAACTGGAGAAGTAGAGATGGTGTAGTTAGTTTCTGTTTGATAAGAGTGCCATAATGTGTGTCAGAAAGAGAGCAGACCTCGATGAGACGGAAATAGAAGTCCATCACATTAAAAGTGTCATTTTTAAAGGAATAGTCCCTGCTTTTACATTAGTTTAATAGTGTCATGAATACTGATCATGATTTGATTTAGAACAGCTATTTTTGCCACTGAATGTTTAAGAGTAAAAAAGAGTCACTACTGGGATACACTACTGTTCAAAATTTGAAAAAATTCATACTTTTATTAAGCAAGGACAAATTACATTAATCAAAAGTGACATATAATATAATCTTATAAAATATAATATAAAAAATATAATTTATAACTGTCAATTCTGACTTTATAACTCACAATTCTGATTTTATCTCGCAATTCTGACTTTATATCTCACAATCCCGACTTTATAACTTGCAATTCCGACTTTGTTTCACAATTCTGACTTTATAACTCGCAATTCTGACTTTAAATCTCGTAATTCTGACTTTATATCTCGCAATTCTGACTTTATATCTCGCAATTCTGACTTTATATCTCACAATTCTGACTTTATCTCTCGCAATTCTGACTTTATGTCTTACAATTCTGACTTTATAACTCGCAATTCTGACTTTATCTCTCGTAATTCTGACTTTATATCTCGCAATTCTGACTTTATATCTCGCAATTCTGACTTTATATCTCACAATTCTGACTTTATCTCTCGCAATTCTGACTTTATGTCTTACAATTCTGACTTTATAACTCGCAATTCTGACTTTATCTCTCGCAATTCTGACTTTATAACTCGCAATTCTGACTTTATCTCTCGCAATTCTGACTTTATAACTCGCAATTCTGACTTTATAACTCACAATTCTGACTTTATAACTCGCAATTCTGACTTTATCTCTCGCAATTCTGACTTTATAACTCGCAATTCTGACTTTATATCTCACAATTCTGACTTTATATCACGCAATTCTGACTTTATCTCTCGCAATTCTGACTTTATGTCTTACAATTCTGACTTTATAACTCGCAATTCTGACTTTATAACTCGCAATTCTGACTTTATCTCTCGCAATTCTGACTTTATAACTCGCAATTCTGACTTTATATCTCACAATTCTGACTTTAAATCTCGTAATTCCAACTTTATATCTCACAATTCTGACTTTATAACTCGCAATTCTGACTTTATATCTCACAATTCTGACTTTATATCTCGCAATTCTGACTTTATAACTCGCAATTCTGACTTTATATCTCACAATTCTGACTTTATAACTCTCAATTCTGACTTTATAACTCGCAATTCTGACTTTATATCTCACAATTCTGACTTTATAACTCTCAATTCTGACTTTATATCTCGCAATTCTAACTTTATAACTCACAATTCTGACTTTATAACTCACAATTCTGACTTTATAACTCACAATTCTGACTTTATCTCTCGCAATTCTGACTTTATAACTCGCAATTCTGACTTTATCTCTCGCAATTCTGACTTTATAACTCGCAATTCTGACTTTATATCTCACAATTCTGACTTTATAGCTCGCAATTCTGACTTTATAACTCGCAATTCTGACTTTATATCTCACAATTCTGACTTTATAACTCGCAATTCTGACTTATTATCTCACAATTCTGACTTTATATCTCGCAATTCTGACTTTATAACTCGCAATTCTGACTTTATATCTCACAATTCTGACTTTATAACTCGCAATTCTGACTTTATAACTCGCAATTCTGACTTTATATCTCGCAATTCTAACTTTATAACTCACAATTCTGACTTTATATTTCGGAATTCTGACTTTATAACTCGCAATTCTGACTTTATAACTCGCAATTCTGACTTTATATCTCACAATTCTGACTTTGTCTCACAATTCTGACTTTATAACTTAAAATTCTGACTTTATCTCGCAATTCTGACTTTATAACCCGCAATTCTGACTTTGTCTCACAATTCTGACTTTATATCTCACAATTCTGACTTTATATTACAATTCTGACTTTATCTCACAATTCTGACTTTATAACTTGAAATTTCGACTTTATAACTTGCAATTCTGACTTTATCTCACAATTCTGACTTTATATCACAATTCCGACTTTGTTTCACAATTCTGACTTTATAACTTGAAATTGACTTTATATTTCACAATTCTGACTTTATAACTCGCAATTCTGACTTTATAACTCGCAGTTCTGACTTTATATCACAATTCTGACTTTGTCTAACAATTCTGACTTTATATCTCACAATTTTGACTTTATAACTTGAAATTCTGACTTTATATTACAATTCTGACTTTATCTCACAATTCTGACTTTATAACTCGCAATTCTGACTTTATATCACAATTCTGACTTTGTCTCACAATTCTGACTTTATATCTCACAATTCTGACTTTATAACTTGAAATTCTGACTTTATATTACAATTCTGACTTCATCTCACAATTCTGACTTTGTTTCACAATTCTGACGTTATAACTTGAAATTGACTTTATATCTCACAATTCTGACTTTGTCTCACAATTCTGACTTTATAACTTGAAATTGACTTTATATCTCACAATTCTGACTTAGTCTCACAATTCTGACTTTATACCTTGAAATTCTGACTTTATATCACGCAATTCTGTGAAAAAGAGTAAGAATTGAGATAAAAATTACCTTTTTTATTTATTTATTTTTATTGAAACAAGCTTCCAAAGTTTTCAACATTGATAATAATCATAAATGTTTCTTGAGCAGCAAATCATCATATTAGAATGATTTCTGAAGGATCATGTGACACTGAAGACTGGAGTAATGATGCTGAAAATTCAGCTTTGATCACAGGAATAAATTACACTTAGAAACTTAGAAAACAGCTATATTAAATTGTAATAATATTTAACATTTTTACTGCAGTTTTGATCAAATAAATGCAGTCTTGGAGCAGTCCTTCAGAAACATACATATGGTACAAAATGCACTGAAACTATTTGAATGTTATGTACTGTTTAAGTTGACACAAGGAAAGCGAACTTTTTGATTCTGATTATCTCAATCAAATACATGCTCTTATCAGTAGCTCTAGCTCGGTCGTAACGTCTCCTTCCGGACAGTTTCCTCAAGGAAGTCTCTCTTCTGTGAGTGAATCCAGTTAGTCAGCATGTTATTAAATCAAACTCAAATGAAGCCTTAATGACGCACTCCTGCGATCAGCAGATGCTCGGGATGGTGCCCTCTCGCTGAGACGGCCATCAAAACAAAGGGGTGTTTTCAGGCCATCACTGAGAGTTTTAATGAAGTGGTGTTTTTAAGAGCTGAAGCACCCCCTTTTGGCCGATATTACGCTAATGACAAAGCTTAATCACTCTCTTTGCCTGCACGGGACGGCTCTGAGCACTTCTCAACGGCAAGAGTTTGCGCAAGCAACATTAGCATGGACCATCTGTGTTTGTTTATTGAGTGAAGGCAGGGAGTCCGTCTCTATTAATATCGGCATCTGGGATTGTTCTGATTTACGGCTCGTGTCGCTTCGATTGGATGTTCCGTAACATCCAATATGGTGCATAGGTCCCTGAGGTTCTTCAGTGGTGGATGCAAGAGGTTTTCCTGCTTCTGACTGCTAAAACACAAATATAACAGTTCTAGTCTGGTTTGGATCACACACCTGACACCTAGGTTGAGATAAAGTCTGCAGGAGGAGGTAAACACTGGGTTTAGTGTCATATTAAGGGATGTAAGAAGGTTTAGCAACATAAAAGGCAAATGTGCAAATGCACACAGCAGGTGGGCTCTAAAATCATGTAAATAAAGAATCTACAAACACCCTCAGCTTTGCATGGCAGGTTTCTGAACATCTCTTAGGCTGGATGGCATACTATGAACTACAGCAGAGGTTGACCGATAGTGGATTTTACCGAGAATGATAACTTGGTTGGACGATGCTAGCTGATAACCGATTAATCAACTGATGGATACTGAATAAAACCAACATAACACATAAAATAGCACACTTTTTTAGCTTTAGTTAGTATGTAATGTTGCTGTTTGAGCATAAACAACATCTGCAAAGTTACGATTTTCAAAGTTCAATGCAAAGGGAGATATTTTCTTTTACAGAAATCGCTTTTTAAGGACTACAACAAATGGCTGGTAGGGACTACAACAAGCTTCTTCCTGGGTTAGTGACATCACAAACCCTAAACCCCGCCCCTGTGAACACACAACAAAGGAGGTGAGGCCATGTTGGGCTGCTTTAGAGAAGAGGAAGAGTTGTTGTAGTAGAGTGTTGTTGTCATGCCGTCATTTTACGCCAAACGAATGCTGGATTTGCACAAAAGATTAACATGATGACACATGCTAGTCGATGAGTTGAATCAACTCCACAGCAACTACATAAATTTATCCACTAACCATTCAGAAACATCTAAAAGTTGTAACTTCTTCCTGAGTCTCTCCATCAGTGTCGACTCCGGTTTGAACAATGTAAGGCTGAACACGATCGTCATTTTGGCTGCGTGAGATTCGCCAGCTTTGTTGTTGTTGAGCAACCGAAGCGTGAGCTGTTAAAGCTCCGCCCTCTTCTGGAAAGGGGGCTGGGAGCAGCAGCTCATTTGCATTTAAAGGGACACACACAAAAATGGCGTGTTTTTGCTCACACCCAAATAGGGGCAAATTTGACAAGCTATAATGACGTGCAGTCACTTTACAACGTCCCAACATTTTTTCCAGTCCTTCAGGACGGGTTCTGTCACATCTGTGATGTTGACCAATAGGAGCACAGCTTTTAAACATGGTGAAATGAAAGAGAGACGATGGTATTGGTGCTAATTTTTTCATTTTTTGGGCTTTTCTGATGACAAGACAGCCAGTACAAAACACCCCGCTTCGGGAGCCATTGTTTGTTTACACTCTTGTTTCCTGAAGTCAGTCGCAAGTTCCGCCTTCTCTATGACATCACGCATGTCGTTAAAAGGCAAGCGATGGTTGGTCGGGAAGCAACGTGTAGTCTGACATGCTTCTTGTCCACGACAAGACAAGAATTTAGGAGTCAAAATCGCATAATCTGACTCAGTAACAGAGAAAAGTATTGTGTAGTCTGAACCCGGCATTATAGAACCGTTCCCCTATTATTTTTCAGAAACTCTTTATTTGGTCAAATTCTTGCTGTATACTTTTTTAAATAATATCATAAAATATCATATTTTTTGTGTTTATTTTAATGTATTTACCTTATTTTCATTCATTCATTTTAGTGTATTTATTTCTTGTATTTATTTTAATTTATTTACTTCATTTTAATTCACGCATTTTATTTATTTATTTATTTATTTATAGTATGTGGTATGCCTTTCTAAACATACCGACACATATTTTTATTGAAATAGCCAATTTGCAACAAGATGGTAGAAAGAATATCATATAATTATACAGACAGAAAATCTATAAAATATCTTTCTCAGAGTTTTCTCTTCTAGATCTTTAGATTAATGACGATGTTTCCTCTGGTAATTCTCACATTTTCTTTCATTCGTCACTCATTCATTGATTCGTTATCCAATCAGAGCAGGTTTTGGTCCAAACTGAAGCGTCCATCTGCTAGATTTGATCTGAAGTCAATTCTGTGAGAGTCTTTCTGTTTGTTTCTGTCTCTCTCATTCCTCGTCGGCTTCATCAATCAGCGCTGAGATGTTTGGTCACTGCATGAAGCTCTCATCGTTAATGTGTCTCGTGTCAATTAGAGTCACAGAGGCAGAGCGCCCATCAATCTGTGTGAGAGAGAGAGACGCACAAACGGCCTCTATAGTTTTTGTGATTTATACATTCGTAGATCCATCCCTCGCCGTTCGGACAAGACACATTAGTCTTCATTCCCCTGATTCACAATAATGACTTTATAATAAGCCCATATTAGAGAGGATTTCCACAATCTACCCAGAGCACTTCTCATTTTAATTGCGCTGCAGTCTGTTTCCATTTCACCATGCTAATTTATTAGAGACAGACGGGAGAGAGAGCAAACAGTCCTTCGGCTGTGTCCAAAACCCCAGTGAGACGCCTACCAGACGAGAAACCTTCTACGACCTCGTTCTGCCTGAAATCTGAAGCAGTTATGAATCTGATTATGAATATTGTAATTATATATTATTTTTTATATTATTAATGTGACATATTTAATATAATTATATGTGTAATTAATATCATTAAGTAAATGAATTTATTTAATATACATACAGTATGTGTGTGTGTATATATACAGTCAAACCAAAATTTATTCAGACACCTTGAACATTTCATTCATTAATACAGTTTATTTACTATAATTTAAAAAATTGTAATAAAATAAGATCTCAGAAAAAATTTATGTCAGATAACACTTAAGCAAAACATGGTCAGGTCAAAGTGTCTGAATAATTTTTGGTCCCAAATTTTTATCAATTTTACTGGTAGTCCACTGTATGAAGAATTTTTGGGTATAATATGTCACAGTTTACTTTATTTTGCTATCTTCACTTACACAAATGAACTATAGAGTAACAGTGTAAATTTGCTGTCCCCTCAAAATAACTCAACACACAGCCATTAATGTCTAAACCGCTGGCCACAAAAGTGAGTACACCAAATGTCCAAATTGGGCCCAAAGTGTCAAGTGTCGATTATTTTCCAGCACTGCTTAACCCTCTTGGGCATGGAGTTCACCAGAGCTTCACAGGTTTCCACTGGAGTCCTCTTCCACTCCTCCATGACGACATCACGGAGCTGGTGGATGTTAGAGACCTTGCGCTCCTCCACCTTCTGTTTGAGGATGTCCCACAGATGCTCAATAGGGTTTAGGTACCCTCAGCTTCTTTAGCAAGGCAGTGGTCGTCTTGGAGGTGTGTTTGGGGTCGTTATCATGTTGGAATACTGCCCTGCGGCCCAGTCTCCGAAGGGAGGGGATCATGCTCTGCTCATTCATGGTTCCCTCAATGAACTGTAGCTCCCCAGTGCCGGCAGCACTCATGCAGCCCCAGACCATGACAGTCCCATCACCATGCTCGACTGTAGGCAAGACACACTTGTCTTTGTACTCCTCACCTGGTTGCCGCCACACACGCTTGACACCATCCGAGTCAAATAAGTTTATCTTGGTCTCAAGGACATGGTTCCTTAGTCTGCTTGTCTTCAGCAAACTATTTGCGGGCTTTCTTGTGCATCATCTTTAGAAGAGGCTTCCTTCTGGGACGACAGCCATGCAGACCAATTTGATGCAGTGTGCGGCGTATGGTCTGAGCACTGACAGGCTGACCCTTCACCCCTTCAACCTCTGCAGCACTCATACGTCTATTTCCCAAACACAACCTCTGGATATGACGCTGACCACGTGCACTCAACTTCTTTGGTCGACCATGGCGAGGCCTGTTCTGAGTGGAACCTGTCCTGTTAAACCGCTGTATGGTCTTGGCCACCGTGCTGCAGCTCAGTTTCAGGGTCTTGGCAATCTTCTTATAGCCTACGCCATCTTTATGTAGAGCAACAATTCTTTTCTTCAGATCCTCAGAGGGTTCTTTGCCATGAGGTGCCATGTTGAACTTCCAGTGACCAGTATGAGAGAGTGAGAGCGATAACACCAAATTTAACACACCTGCTCCCCATTCACACCTGAGACCTTGTAACACTAACGAGTCACATGACACCGGGAGAGAAAATGGCTGATTGGGCCCAATTTGGACATTTTCACTTAGGGGTGTACTCGCTTTTGTGTCCAGCGGTTTAGACATTAATGGCTGTGTGTTGAGTTATTTTGAGGGGACAGCAAATTTACACTGTTATACAAGCTGTACACTCACTACTTTACATTGTAGCAAAGTGTCATTTCTTCAGTGTTGTCACATGAAAAGATATAATAAAATATTTACAAAAATGTGAGGGGTGTACTCACTTCTGTGAGATACTGTAATTATATATATTAAATATATTAAATTAAATTAATTTGTTATATTAAC
The DNA here is from genome assembly GCF_019924925.1 of Ctenopharyngodon idella. Lineage (NCBI taxonomy): Eukaryota > Metazoa > Chordata > Actinopteri > Cypriniformes > Xenocyprididae > Ctenopharyngodon > Ctenopharyngodon idella. The sequence goes on along the minus strand of NC_067237.1, from coordinate 15,219,652 downwards.
AATTATGTGTTATATATATATATTGCATGTTTAGTTATATAATTTAATATAAACATGTAAATGAAATTATATGTAAATTGTGATATATCACAGTTTACATATAATTTAATTATGTAATTTGATATGTGCATTATGTACATTACAATATACACAAATTATATATAATTTTTATAATATATATATTGCATGTTTAGTTAATTTAATATTATAATGTAAATGAAATTATATGTAAATTGTGATATATCACAGTTTACATATAATTTAATTATGTAATTTAATATGTACAATGCGATATGTACAAATTACATATTTAATATAATTTTATCATATTCAAATAAAAATGTTATTCACATTTTAATATTAAAATATGTATTTAAATTATATGTAAATTATATATATATATTAAATATATTAATTATGTAATTTAATATGTACATGTACATTACAATATGTACAAATTTATATTAAATATTAATGACATATTTAATATCATTTTATCATATTCAAATAGAAATGTAATGCACATTTTAATATAAAAAATTATATGTAAATTATATATATTCCTGTGTTTAGTTCATGTCAATGCAAAGCTGTTGCATTTGTGTTGTATTTGTTCTCGTTCTCCTTCATAGTAGATTATCTTCATGTTTCATTTCAATAAAAGCTGCAAACAGATCAAAGCTTCACCTCTTCACTGCCAAACCCTGACAGAGACATTACAGAGTCTTATGGGTAATATAACTGACAGTGAAATTTTATTTAAATTTTAATTGTAAAACATAAGGATCGCTCGATTTGAAGCTTCACTGAGGGTCTTGTGTCCATAAGCAAGATCTGGATAAATGGTGCCGAGATTTGTTGTTTTATTATCTTCATGCAACCCAAGAATAAATGACAAGAATTGATCTATTAATTTATTGAGGGGAAAAAAGAAACATGCAATAACCCAAGAAAGCTTCATGATGTTTAAAATAATAATTTTTATCACCTTTTTATCATCTCAGTTGTCAAAGCTGAATGAAAATAGTGGCATTAAATGCACAATCCTTTAGTTTGCTTTCATATAAAATGTCCTTCTCAGTTTAGCTCCATCATTTTCTCGTTCTCTCTGTCTGTCTCTGTGATGATGCAGCAGTAACGGCAGACAGTCGGTAATGAGGGTGACTTTTGCACAACGCTGCATGATTAATTCAGATGCTTTTACAGCTAGTTAATGTTACAGAGAGCCAATTATTTAATCCGACCTCATGCTGTTTCCCTGCGCTCAGAAAGAGCCAGAACGGCGAGCGATGCAATGCTCTGTTTGTCATTACAGTATCCTGGCACAGGAAATAGTTATTAAAGACAAACGTATGAGCAATAATCACCGTTTCAGAAATTGGTGGCCGTCTCAATAACAGTGGCATCATGTGAGTGTGTTCCTGTCACATAAGCTCTTAAAAGCTGTGTTTTAAAGAGACTCGAGAGGTTTTTAATAAGCACCGGCGCAGTTAACAGCGCGTGCCGCGGCTTCAGTCACATTAAGTAGCTTTCAATTGTGGAGGCCATTAACACTCAACTGCCCGCGTGGACGTCCGGCAGCTTCTCCTGAGGATCCTCACCATTAGGATCAGACAATCACTCACTCGCTCTCGCTCTCTCTGTCACTCACAGCAGAACGGAAAGAGCCCAGACTTGTTCTGACCTGTTTTCAATTATTGAACTTGTTAGTGATTCAGAAAGAAGCAGCGTCTCTAACACACACACACACACACACACACACACACACACTAAAACAGAGCCATTGTAGACTCTATTCCATAGGGGTGGGAATCTTCCTCAGGAGTCGCAGTCTGATTCCTAAATATTCTCAATGCCTCTCAGTTTTAGAATTAAGTTTAATTAATTTCCATGAATTTATTTTTGTTCATTTTTGTCTGTCTCACTGAATTGATTCAAAACACTGATTAATGATTATTTTGCATCATCACCAAAATTTTCAGGGTTTTCTGAACATTCAGAATTATGATTATTCTATTTATATATTAATTTTAATCATATATATATATATATATATATATATATATATATATGTGTGTGTGTGTGTATATATTTATATATTCTATTTATATATTAATGTAAATTATATATAATGTATAATTTAATATGTGATTTTTTTTGTATATAAAATTATATGAAATATATAATTAATATTTAATGTGTATATATATATATATATATATAATTTAAATTACTATATAAATATGTGTGTGTGTGTGTGTGTGTGTGTGTATATATATATATATATATATATATATATATATGTGTGTGTGTGTGAATTTTAAATTAATATATAAATTATGTGTGTGTATATTTTCTATTTATATATTAATTTATATAATGTATAATTTAATTTGTGATTTTTTGTATATAAAATTATATAAAATATATAATTAATATTTAATGTTTATATATATATATATATATATATATATATATATATATAATTTAAATTAATATATAAATATGTGTGTATATATAGTTTCTATTTATATATTAATTTAAATTATATATATAATGTATAATTTAATATGTTATTTTTTGTTTATATATATATATATATGTATATATATATTAAATTCGAAATTATTTTAACATGATTACACACACACACACACATTTATGACCCTACAAGTTCGATTAAACAATCAAAATATGAGGAAAAAACTTTAAATATGAGGGAAACTTGGTTAAAGTTTTATCTGACAACATTATTTGGCAAAAAAAATAAATTTTTACCAAGTTAAAAAATGCATAGAAAAACAAAAAAGCTCACAGGAAAAAGCAAACATTGACTACAACATAATCAGTTATTAATATTTCATTGGTTCTCTCTTGTTTTTGCATGTGTTCAAGATTTCTTTGTATGACATCATGGTCAAAAATTATTTGCGCACAATTTGGCATGTTTCTTTGCATTACTATCGTAAAACTGACAACAAGCAACTACTCAATATGCTTAGAAAATCTTTAATTTTTAATAATATTTGAATAAAGGGTGAAGATGTGAATTTTGACCACTACTGTATGTTGGTCAGTACTGTATCAGCTGAATGAAGATTTTAAAGTGGTTGTTGTCTGCCTTTTCTAGTGCAAAATGTAAATTTAGTTCCCTCTGAGTGATTTAAAATGCAGCCATTTTAAATTAGAACTGTGTGGATGCAATCCTATATATAATGTATATCGCAATTATTTTTCTCATTATATTGCTTTGAGTAGTTAGATCCATGTATCTGTATTTTTGTGTGCATTCATATAATTCCTTACAGTTCAATGTCTAAATATCTTCAACTTCTAAAAATGTCATTTCTCAGTGTCGTGTGTGTGTTTGCGTGAGGTAGTCGGTGATACTCTGCCCTGTTTCAAATGTCAGTGACATTCAGATCGACCAGTGTGTGACAGCTTGTATCCTACATGTCCTGTCCCTCCTTCTCTGCCTTCTTCAGATTTTTCATATGACCTATGACCTGGCCAGCGCAATGGTGCGAATCGTCAACTTGATTGGAATGATGCTGTTGCTCTGTCACTGGGACGGCTGCCTGCAGTTCCTGGTGCCCATGCTGCAAGACTTCCCTGCCGACTGCTGGGTGTCCAAGAACAAGATGGTGGTGAGTGAGTGTTTGCACACACGATCCGTCTGTCCTCCGATCAGGAGCCGGCCATCAGGCCACCACACCTCCCTTTAAAAGCATGCAAAGGCAATGATTTCCTTTTATTCTTTTGCAGATTAATCAGAGTATTCACATGTTAATCTGCCGGTGTGACAGTAAATGTCATGTGACAATTTGTCATGAAATGTAGGAACTGCCTGTTGAAAAATCATTTTGAGTCTTTTGTTCTGAACTGTTTCATACCATGAAGTGATTTTTTTGTCATTATAATATAATATAATATTATATTCATATTAGTATTAAAGGGTTAGTTCACCCAAAAATGAAAGTTGTCATTAATTACTCACCCTCATGTCGTTCCACACCTTCGTTCATCTTCAGAACACAAATTAAGATATTTTTGATGAAATCCGATGGCTCAGTGAGGCCTGCATTGCCAGCAAGACAATTAACACTTTCAGATGCCCAGAAAGCAACTAAAGACATATTTAAAACAGTTCATGTGACTACAGTGGTTCAACCTTAATGTTATGAAGCGACGAGAATACTTTTTGTGCGCCAAAAAAACAAAATAACGGCTTTATTCAACAATATCTAGTGATGGGCGATTTCAAAACACTGCTTCATGAAGCTTCGAAGCTTTACGAATCTTTTTTTTTTTTTTCGAATCAGTGGTTCGGAGCGTGTATCAAACTGCCAAAGTCACGCCCCCCAGTGGTGAACCATTGAAATTTCGAAACACATATGACATAACGAAGCCTCGTTTAATGAAATCACGTGACTTTGGCTGTTTGATACGCGCTCCGAACCACTGATTCGAAACTAAAGATTCTGAAATTGGCATTCATCATTCATTGATTTTCTTGATTTACTATCTCAAAATAAAATTAAATTTATAGGGGATCTATAACACCCATTATATTACTCAAGATGTAATATAAGTCTCTGGTGTCCCCAGAATGTGTCTGTGAAGTTTCAGCTCAAAATACCCCACAGATCATTTATTATAGCTTGTCAAATTTGCCCCTATTTGGGTGTGAGCAAAAACACACTGTTTTTGTGTGTGTCCCTTTAAATGCAAATGAGATGCATCGTGCTTTGGTCGCTCAACAAAGCTGGAGAATCTCACGCAGCCAAAATGAGGATTGTGAGTAACGGTGTTCAGCCTTACATTGTTCAAACCGGAGTCGACACTGATGGAGAGACTCAGGAAGAAGTTACAACTTTTAGACGTTTCTGAATGGTTTGTGGATAAATTTATGTAGTTGCTGTGCAGTCGACTAGCATGCAATGTCATGTGTTACTATTTTTTAGTTGAAATATTATTTTTATGTACTGTATTGTGATTATATAGGTGTGATGTAAACTGACTCATATCATGATATAATATTTTGTTCACACCACCCAGCAGTAGTAGTAAGTTGCGGTAAGCTGTGTTATTACATAAGGCAGGTGGGTTAGTGGGGTGAAGTGTCACAGATTGTGGTTTTTCTCCAGCCTTAATTCGATATCCGTCTAGTATTGACAGCTCTCCAGTGAGCTGGGCTTTAATTTCCTTCTGTTTTTAGTCAAGGGAACATGCAGCCACCAAGTCCCCAGTGTCCAGAGAGAGAGGACAGTCTTGTTCCTGATGCCCATGAGATTTAGTTTCCTTAGTTGAATGCCAGAGAGCCGAGCCACGACCCTGAATCAACCCGATGAGAGTGAGAGTGGCAAAATTGCCAGCCGAGCCCCAAATGAGGAAGTCCTCTCAGGAACTGCCATGTATTGCTGGAGTTTATCGACGAGGCCTGCGGCGACTCGCTGGCTTCCCTGAGGGATAATTGGTGGTTTGTGATTGCCACGGTCTTACAATAACATAGAGTCAGAGATCAGATTCAAACAAGCGCTTTATCAGTCAGCAGGCAGGCGTGGAGACAACAGCGGGGAGACACAAACTGTGAGATTACATTAGAAAGCGTGCTTTGATTTGCTACATTCGTTTTTTAAGCCAGTTTGCATTTTTATAGATATCATTCAGCAAGTGCCAAATAACACTTGACAATAAGATATCATTAGTTAAAGGGGCTCTATGTAGAATTCAGAAAACCTTGTTAATAGCGACACCGGTGGCCGTTAAGTGAACTGCAGCCAGAACTTACTGCTCATGCTTACGTAAAATACAAGAGACTAAAGTGATACAATGCCCCGATATCCTCATGGTGAAGATCATTTCATTCTTCGCTTAGAAGTAAAAAAGTTAGAAAAACATTTGCGATAAACTGTTAACGGATATCCTGACGCCGTCCACGCTGCTGAGAACGATGGTTAGATGAATATGTAAATATGTGCTGCACGCTTTCCTCTCAATAACAAAATGATAACAAAAATGAGAAAACATCAGTTCAGAAAGCATCTGATCATTGTGATGTGGATTTGTTGTCACCAGCATCATGCCGACAGATGAGATCATTAAAATTACACTATTATGATAATAAGATTATAAAGTATATCTGAGACTATATGCATGTATAGAGTATGATTTTTACATCAAAAATCGTCATAATTTAGAAATAAAAGGCATTTTTCCTACCCTGATTTTAGCCCTCTGATTTGAACGCTCTGTTTTAAGGGGCGTGTCTGCTGTGAGACTTCAGTGTAAACACCCACTGCTGTGATTGGCTGACATCTTTGCATATGAAATAGCAAGTATTACTCTCTGGAAAACTTTTAGCACGTTTTTACTATTACAGCTCTCAAGATTAACTAATCATGAAAAGTGTTCATTATAGCATTACATTCAGATCTATGGCATTATATTTAGATCGTGGCATGAAAGGTTGCAGTGATGAACATTGTAGCTGATCACAGACATGTTGTTGAGCTCATGAAAGCAGTGATCTCGTCAATTTCTGCACACTAACGAATGCTTTCATCATAACTAACAGTGCAAAGGCGGTGTAACTAAGAGTTCTGGCGTTTGATTGACAGCTCCAGCGATTGTAAAGGGAGCGTTCTTTGATCACTTTCTATATATAATTTAATCACGTTTAAATAACAGATTATTTTCATCCTACTAAGAGAAACAACGTGAAGTTGAGCGTTTAGTCACTGGTTTATTTTACTGACATGTAGACAAAGATCATCTGACTGTACATGAATCATTAATATCAGATCAGGCATTAGAATTAACACAGTTACTTACATGTTGTTGCATTACTGTCCAGTCTGTTTGCAAAGCCTGCGCCGAAATGTGACTGATTTACACATGAATCCACAGTGAAATGTACCGAATACAAATAAATAAAGCTCAACTGAGACATTCACATTATTGAAAATAAATAACCATATTCCTAGCATTAGGATCCTTTGAAAAGTAATGTTATTTTAGTCCTGTATCGCTCTTCTCTCCTCCTCATCTCACTAACACACCAGTGGGCGGGGCTAACGTTGCAATGATGAAGTAGGCGTTGATTTCTTCTGCAGAGGAAGAAATAAAACCTGTCTCAGATAAATGTTTAACCAAGTTTAGCGCTTTGCTTTTCCTTCATATCCTTCATACATTTCCCTCATATTTTGATAATTTAATCAAACATGTAGGGTCATAAAAAAAAAAATCCCCTCTGGACATCACTTTTGCCCACTACTGTACATTGAGATTCAAGTGATGATTTTCTCAATTTTTCTAAGTATTTTAAATACACATGTTTTAAAGTAAAATAGTGCCACTCTGTATCCTTTCAAATTCACTTTTGACGCCTGCAGCTGCTTTACATTGTTAGATCCAGCTATTCCAGTGACGGGGCTGTCATTATGAAACGGTATGATCTTTTTCCTCTTTTTGGAGCGCTGTAATAAGCTGTCGCTCTCTCAGGATTGAGCCTCTACAGAAATGAGTCTGAAAGCAATCTGGACATGTCACCTCAGACGCAGCCAATATTGATTCCTCACGGACTCGCACACACATCCACAGGACAAGGGCAATTTATTCACTATTTTAGAGGCAGAGAGAAATTCACATCTTTCTAAATAGCTGACCCACTTTCCTGCAGCTTTCGCATTTCTCTTTTTCGGCCTCATTCGTACATATTTTCATTTTATGTCACTGTGTTTTCTCCCACCCTAAACTCTCAGGAGTCAATCTGGATTCATATTCATGAAGTCACTGGAAGTGTTTCAACTTTCTGTTTCATGCATACATGTAGGATTGTGCAGCTGAAAAGATTATACCTTAATATTTTTTAGCCTTTTGATGCAAAATGTTTTAAAACAAAATGTTTAAAGCAAGGAAAGTTCTATTTAAAAATAATCAAGGCAACAGTAATCTATGTTTCTTGCTTTATATCAATATATCTGTATAGGTCTATCAGATGGACATGAAGTGTTTCTGATTGTCACTCGCTCTGTCTCTCTCTCCTTACAGAACGACACGTGGGGTCAGCAGTATTCTTACGCTCTCTTCAAGGCCATGAGCCACATGCTGTGTATTGGATATGGCATGTACCCACCCGTTGGCATGACAGACGTGTGGCTGACCATCCTCAGCATGATCGTGGGTGCGACGTGCTACGCCATGTTTGTTGGCCACGCCACGGCGCTGATCCAGTCGCTGGACTCTTCGCGCAGGCAATATCAGGAAAAGGTGAGTGACGAGCAGTTGGTTAACATAATGAAGAAATCACAAAAACAGCGGGGAAAGCTTCCTGTGAAGGTCGTGCATTATGGGTTTGTCATCTGTTGTTGTGGTGACCGAACTGCAGGAATTCTTGCGTGTGAGAATGATGTGTGAATTATGAGTGAAGTGTGCAATTTCTACATCTGTTGTGGTGGTAAAATAATGGCAAAAATAACCTGATTTTAATAATGTTAATGGTGTTTGCCCATGCAAGTCAAAAGCACAATGCTAGAGTGGTTTCCAGGGAGTTGCTAGGTGGTTGTTAGGGTGTTCTTGGTGGATTCCAGGGCTTGCTAGTTAGTTGTTATGCAGTGGATCAAAAAGTGATTTGTAAAAATAACTAGATTTTAAAAGGGTTAATGGTCTTTTCCCATGCAAAAGTCACAACCATGATGCTAGAGTGTTCTGGGTGGTTTCCAGGGAGTTGCTAGGGTGATCTGGGTGGTTTCCAGGGAGCTGCTAGGTGGTTGCTATGTAGTGACACCAAAGTAAATTGTTGAAGATAATGCTAGAATGTTGTAGATGGTTTCTATGGAGTTGCTAGGTGGTTGCTTGGGCATTCTGGATGGTTTCCAGGGTGTTTCTAGGTGGTTGCTATGAAGTGGAGAAAAAAGTGACTTGTAAAAATACATAGATTTTAAATATGTTAATGGTGTTTTCCCATGCAAAAGTCAGAACCATGATGCTAGAGTGTTCTGGGTGGTTTCCAGGGAGTTGCTAGGTGGTTGCTAGGGTGTTCTGGGTGGTTTCCAGGGCATTGCTAGTTTGATGTTATGCAGTGGATCAAAAAGTGATTTGTAAAAATAACTAGATTTTAAAAGGGTTAATGGTCTTTTCCCATGCAAAAGTCAGAACTATGATGCTAGAGTGTTCTGGGTGGTTTCCAGGGAGTTGCTAGGGTGATCTGGGTGGTTTCCAGGGAGCTGCTAGGTGGTTGCTATGTAGTGACACCAAAGTAAATTGTTGAAGATAATGCTAGAATGTTGTAGATGGTTTCTATGGAGTTGCTAGGTGGTTGCTTGGGCATTCTGGATGGTTTCCAGGGTGTTTCTAGGTGGTTGCTATGAAGTGGAGAAAAAAGTGACTTGTAAAAATACATAGATTTTAAATATGTTAATGGTGTTTTCCCATGCAAAAGTCAGAACCATGATGCTAGAGTGTTCTGGGTGGTTTCCAGGGAGTTGCTAGGTGGTTGCTAGGGTGTTCTGGGTGGTTTCCAGGGCATTGCTAGTTTGATGTTATGCAGTGGATCAAAAAGTGATTTGTAAAAATAACTAGATTTTAAAAGGGTTAATGGTCTTTTCCCATGCAAAAGTCAGAACTATGATGCTAGAGTGTTCTGGGTGGTTTCCAGGGAGTTGCTAGGGTGTTCTGGGTGGTTTCCAGGGCATTGCTAGTTGGTTGTTATGCAGTGGATCAAAAAGTGATTTGTAAAAAATAACTAGATTTTAAAAGGGTTAATGGTCTTTTCCCATGCAAAAGTCAAAACCATGATGCTAGAGTGTTCTGGGTGGTTTCCAGGGAGTTGCTAGGGTGTTCTGGGTGGTTTCCAGGGCATTGCTAGTTGGTTGTTATTCAGTGGAACAAAAAGTGATTTGTAAAAATAACTAGACTTTAAAAATGTTAATTGGGTTTTCCCATGAAAAAGTCATAACCATGATGCTAGAGTGATCTGGGTGGTTTCCAGGGAGTTGCTAGGGTGATCTGGGTGGTTTCCAGGAAGTTGCTATGTAGTGACAACCAAAGTTAATTTTTGAAGATAATGCTGGGTTGCTGCCGTGAGTGTCCAGGGAGTTGCTAGATGGTTGCTAGGGCATTCTGGGTGGTTTCCATGGTGTTTCTAAGTGGTTGCTATGAAGTGGAGCAAAAAGTGATTTGTAAAAATACCTAGATTTTAAAAATGTTAAGAGTGTTTGCCCATGCAAATATCACAACCATGATACTAGGGTGTTCTGGGAGGTTTCTAGGGAGTTGCTTTGGTTGTTGCTATGTAGTGACACCTAGGTTAATTTTTGAAGTTAATGCTACAGTGTTGTAGGTGGTTTCCTGGGAGTAGCTAGGTTGTTGCTATGGTGTTCTGGGTGGTTTCCAGGGATTTGCTAGGTGGTTACTATGCACTGAAACTGAAAGTGAATCATAAAAAAACTAGATGTTAAAAATGTTAATGATGTCTGCTCATGCAAATGTCACAACCATGATACTAGGGTGTTGTGGATGGTTTCCAGGGAGTTGCTAGGTGGTTGCTATGTAGTGACACCAAAGATAATTGAAATGAAAATAACTAGATTTTGAAAATGACTAGAAAATGTTAATGTGTTTGCCCATGCAAAAGTCACAACCATGCAAGGTTGTTATGGGTTGTTTCTAAGTTGTTGCTAGGTGGTTTTCAGGTGATCGAAGTAGCAGAATATATAGTGAGAATTGCTGAATCGACCAGCCAAACCAGTTGAAACTGTGAGGGTAAAACAGGATATTCATGAAGCATTGAAGCAAGAAAATCTGTGAAGGAAGAAAGTCAATTATGTGGAATATGAGTGTGTGGAGAAAACACAGTCCAGCTGGACGACAGTGTGACACTTCTAAACTCATCTTAGCATGCTAACGTGATTACCACAGTTCCTGCCGGCTACTTTAATTCACAATAATGGACTTATAACGGCCCATAAACAACCAACTCAAGAGCACAAATATTAATATTCGCTTGCAGAGAGTTTTAGCTCTGATGATTGAAATTAAATTCAGAAGGGCTTTTTGAAATGACTCCAACTTTAGGATGTGCGTCATCATGCAGCTTTATACTCCAGACTTCACAATCTAGTTGTTTTTGTAGTTGCATGTCTATAGTGTCCCATATCAGTTGTTGACCTCCCCTCACTCCTGGTCTGCGGGCAGTACAGTGTGCCAGGTGGGTCCCTTGTGCCTCAGTCCCTTTCCTGATGCCCACCTCACCGTGGGCAGATCGCCACATGGTGCACCATCTGTTGAGAGACCGAGGGATGGAAAAAGTGAGAAGCACAGAGATGGAGAAGGTATAAAGTGGGAAAGAGAAGATCAAAAGGAAGATGGAGGGGACTTACAGTCCAGATAGTCTGAGTTGTCCTTGCAAAACTCATCACCAGGCTCAAAGCTCTTCACCGCAACCCGCCAAAATAAAAGTTCAGAAAACTATCGGCAGATACACACACAAACTCAAAGCTCTTCACCGCAACCCGCCAAAATAAAAGTCTAGAAAACTATTAGCAGATACACACACAAACTCAAAGCTCTTCACCACAACCCGCCAAAATAAAAGTCTAGAAAACTATCGGCAGATACACACACAAACTCAAAGCTCTTCACCGCAACCCGCCAAAATAAAAGTCTAGAAAACTATCGGCAGATACACACACAAACTCAAAGCTCTTCCCCGCAACCCGCCAAAATAAAAGTTCAGAAAACTATTGGCAGATACACACACACACTCAAAGCTCTTCACCGCAACCCGCCAAAATAAAGTCTAGAAAACTATCGGCAGATACACACACAAACTCAAAGCTCTTCACCGCAACCCGCCAAAATAAAAGTTCAGAAGACTGTCAGCAGATACACACACACTCAAAGCTCTTCACCGCAACCCGCCAAAATAAAAGTCTAGAAAACTATCGGCAGATACACACACAAACTCAAAGCTCTTCACTGCAACCCGCCAAAATAAAAGTCTAGAAAACTATCGGCAGATACACACACACACTCAAAGCTCTTCACTCCAACCCGCCAAAATAAAAGTCTAGAAAACTATCGGCAGATACACACACACTCAAAGCTCTTCACCGCAACCCGCCAAAATAAAAGTCTAGAAAACTATCGGCAGATACACACACAAACTCAAAGCTCTTCAATGCAACCCGCCAAAATAAAAGTTCAGAAAACTATTAGCAGATACACGCACAAACTCAAAGCTCTTCACCGCAACCCGCCAAAATAAAAGCGGCAGATACACACACAAACTCAAAGCTCTTCACTGCAACCCGCCAAAATAAAAGTCTAGAAAACTATCGGCAGATACACACACACACTCAAAGCTCTTCACTCCAACCCGCCAAAATAAAAGTCTAGAAAACTATCGGCAGATACACACACACACTCAAAGCTCTTCACTGCAACCCGCCAAAATAAAAGTCTAGAAAACTATCGGCAGATACACACACAAACTCAAAGCTCTTCAATGCAACCCGCCAAAATAAAAGTTCAGAAAACTATTAGCAGATACACACACAAACTCAAAGCTCTTCACCGCAACCCGCCAAAATAAAAGTTCAGAAGACTGTCGGCAGATACACACACAAACTCAAAGCTCTTCACCGCAACCCGCCAAAATAAAAGTTCAGAAAACTATAGGCAGATACACACACAAACTCAAAGCTCTTCACCGCAACCCGCCAAAATAAAAGTTCAGAAAACTATAGGCAGATACACACACAAACTCAAAGCTCTTCACTGCAACCCGCCAAAATAAAAGTCAAGAAAAATGTCAGCAGATACACACACACACTCAAAGCTCTTCACCGCAACCCGCCAAAATAAAAGTTCAGAAAACTATTGGCAGATACACACACACTCAAAGCTCTTCACCGCAACCCGCCAAAATAAAAGTCTAGAAAACTGTCGGCAGATACACACACAAACTCACGGCTCTTTACCGCAATATGCCAAAATAAAGGTTTGGTTCAATTTGAAGAAATTGTGACAGAAATATATTTTTATTATACTATTGTAAAGTAGAATTTACTTCTCAAAGTAATAACAACAACAACAATAATACAATTTATTAAAACATTATTTTGACAGTTTTTCATCCATGTTTTAATTTAAACCGTAAACCTCTGTTTTGCAGCAGGAATTGTTTAAATTTCATTTGATTACAAGATTAATTAAATTGTTAAAGTTTTATGCATTATTTTAATTTGATTACCACCGTTTTTTTTATAATAAAATTGTATTCAATCATAAAAATTATTATTATTAAAATTTTAATAAATTAAATCATAAAGCACAGAATCCAAAATTAAAAACAAACAACACAGAATTTCTGAAAAATTAAATCACATTTCATATTAGGACACTAATATTGTTTAAAATGTTAAAACTTATTAAATTGTTAAGGTTTTATGAATTTAGCTGATTAGACATTCTTTTTGATTTATTAAAATTTAATTATACCATTAAAATGGTATCAAAAAAAATATATAATTGGGACAAAAATATGTTTTTTATCTTACCATGTTGTAAGGGAATTGCTATGCAGCTGCTACAGTGTTTTGAGTGGTTTCTATATGGATTCTAGGGTGTTGTGGGTGGTTGCAAGGTGTCTCCTTCAGTGTGGGATTTTTCCACAGGTGAAAATGTGCATCTGATCACTGGGCCTAAATGTGTGCAATAGTAAAAGACAGAGGAAAAGCACAAATACACATGAAGAGTGAGCTGGGATGCTCTTCGTGAGAGAAAGATGGGAAATCATGAGTGTGAGAATTACATCAACCTCTTGACTTTTTCAGGAAATTGTTTTTGTCTCATAAGGGTAAAGACACGGAGAGACGAGTGAATGAGATCGGAGTGAGATTATGTGCCGTTCTGACCTCAGTGAGTGTGAATGAAACTCTGAAAACTCTGTCCTTTAAACTTCTGAAGGGAAATTTCAGTTTGGCTCTGTCAGGATTATGTGGAAATGCTGATGAGAAATACTGTAATACTGAGGATGTGACGAGTGATTTTGAATCCATAACATGCTGCGTTTATTTTAAGTTCATGCATCTCAGAAACAGTTACAGGACACTCTAGTAAAAGTCTCAATTTGCTCCCCATTCAGTCTGAGACATTAAACAGATCTCGTTTGTGATTTCTCTCTCCTCCTGGCGAGCTCAAGCATGTGAGGAAGGCCAGTAAGTCATTCAGATCGGTGCGCTTAAAATTTGACTGGAATAAGAAAGCAGACGAGATGCATTTTCAACATCTCCAGGCGCTGAATGAATAATGGCATTATGTTTTTCTGCTGACTGTAATCTAAACACTGACACAAATACCTGTTCTGCGCTGCATGCCAAACAGATCTCACACCATTTCTTTAAAATGTCTCTCCTTCAATCCTGCTCTTATAATATATATTCATGGGAACCCGAAATGCGGTGGGAACTGAGCGTTTGGCTTATGACTGGTTCAGTTTGTCTGATACTTCACTGTGAATCTTTAATGCCTGCAGATTATGTATTTACCGTAGGAGCGGTGCGGCACGGCTTATTCAAACCGTTTGGGGAGATTGTGAGATTTCTTGATTTGAAGATGACGTAAAATCACAGAGGTCCTACTAGTTTAATGGCTTCGCCAGTATGTTTATGTTTTGCATTACGCTTCATGTGATGACATTATGAGAAAACGGTATTAAGGTTTGATGGGGAAGCACTAGTATTAAAGATTCATTGGAAATTGATTATTTGTCATTAATGATTTGATCAATATCTGTGACTGGCGATTAATCAATTTCAGTGCAGATGTGGTCATAAATTATTTCTAGTGCATACACTGGGGGTCAAAAGTTTTGAATAATTAAGATTTTTTATATTTTTGAAAGAAGTCTCTTATGCTCACTAAGGCTGCATTTATTTGAAATATGATTGCAATTTATTTTTTTATGTGTGAATATATAGTAAAATGTAATTTGATCAAAGCTGAATTTTCAGCATCATTACTCCAGGTTTCAGAGTCACATGAATAAATTACATTTTTGATAATGCTGTCAAATCGATTAATCACGATTAATCACATCTAACATTAAAGTTTTATATATATATATATATATATATATATATATATATACTAGGGATGTCACTAACAATTTTTTAACCGGTCAATTATTTTGATGATTAACAGAGTAATCAGATAATTTTTTGTGATTTCATAATAGCACTATGCTATATTATGATTTTTTAATGGTTTAAAATAACTGTTTTCTGTGTGAATATATTGTAAAATGTAATTTATTCCTGTGATCAAAGCTGAATTTTCAGCATCATTACTCCAGGTTTCAGAGTCACATGAATAATTTACATTTTTGATAA